>NW_028319249.1:0-171098 GCF_062004578.1 Staurois parvus
CTGAAGCCTAGAAACACCCTTTTTTAAGTTAAATTCACAGCGAATTTTATTCGACTCGAATCGAATATTGTCCACGAATTCGCCGAATCAGTCGAATCGAATTTTTCATTTTCTTCGCTCATCTCTAGTCAGCAGCATGAGCTAGTTTGTGACACAGACAAAGCTGTTTTTGTTAGGAACACATTACTGCATACTACTATACTTTAGTCAAGGCTACTGCACCAAATCACCGAATTGTGCATTGCACTAAAGCACCATGTCCAGTAGTGTATTTAAAATTTGTGCTGCCTTAGGCAACACAAACATTTTTGCGCCCCCCTTCCTCCCCAATGAGAGAGCAAGAGTTCAAGATCTCTTCCTCTGTTCTCCCCCCCCCCTTCTCTTTACCCCCCCCTCTCTCTCTCTCCCTCTCACACCCCCCTCTCTCTTTCACCCTCCATCTACCTCTCTCCCTCTCTCTCTTTTCCCTCTCCCTCTCTCTCTCCTTTCACCATCTCTCTCCCCCCCCCCCCAACACAAACATTTCTCCCCCCTCCTCCCCAATGAGAGTGAGGTGGTGGGCTTGTCTGGGGGGTGGGGTATGTCAGAGGAGAGAGACAAGGGAGAAAGAGGGGGAGAAAAAAGGGAGAGGAAAAGACTCAAACAGCAAGGGAGCTGCGGCGACTCAGAGACGAGCAGGGAGACCAGAGCGAGGGGAGCAGAGGCAAGGGGCAGATAACAACGAGAGGGAGAACAAAAGAGAGAGGGGAGAAAGAGGGGGGAAAGAGAACAAGAAAAAAGAGAGGAACGATAGAAAGAGTGGGAGAAAGAGCGGGGACCTAACAAAGGAGCAGAGACAGGGATAAAAAGGGAGGCAAGTTAGACGAGCGGAGAGCGAGCAAGAGAGATGGACCAAGAGATGACACGGGAGAGGAAAGAGAGTGGGAGAGAGAGAGCAGGGACAGAGAGGGAGAGAAGGAGAGCGCAGGGAGACAAGCGAGAGAGAGGAGAGAGAGAAGGGCATAAAAGAACACAGAGGACAAGTGAGAGAGATAAAAAGAGAGAGAGGGGAAAAGAGGGACGGGAGCACAGAACTAAACAAGCGAGAGAGCGATGGGAACGAGAAAACGAGGGCGGAACAAGAGTGGGGGTGAGAGAGGAACGAGACGGGAACACCCAGCGAGAGCGGGTGAACCCGCTCCCTCTTCTCCCTTACTCTCCCCCCCTCCCGGTATTTTTATCTCTCCTCCCTCTCTTTCTCACTCCCTCTCCCCTTGCTTTCTCCCTCCCCCCTCTCTCTCTCTATCGCGCTCCTCTCTCTTTCCTCTCCCCTCTCTCTCTCTCCCTCTTTTTCCCTCCCTCTCTCTCTCCTTTCACTCCCCCCCCTCTCTTCCCTATTCCCCTCACCCCCTCTCTCTTTCTCCCCCTCTCTCTTTCTCCCTCTTTCTCTTTCTCCCTCCACCTCTCTCTCTCTCTCTTTTCCCTCTCTCCCTCTCTCATTTCCCCCCCCCCTCTCTCTTCCCTCTCTATTTCTCTCTCTCTTCCCTCTCTTTCTCCCCTTCTTTCTCTTTCTCCACCCCCCTCTCTCTCCTCCCCTATCTCTTTCTCCCTCTCTCTCCTCCCTTTCTCTCTCGCCCTCTCTCCCCCCTCTCTCTCTTTTCCTTCTCTCTCTCTTCCCCCCTCCTCTCCTTCTCTCTCTCTCTCCCCTCTCTATTTCTCTCTCTCTTTCTCCCTCTACCCCCTCTCTCCATCTCTCTCTCTTCCCTCTCTCTCTCTTTCTCCCTCCCTCTCTCTCTCTTACCTCTCTCTTCCCCCATCTCTCTCTTTCTCCCCCTCTCTCTTTTCTCCCTCTTTCTCTTTCTCCCTTCACCTCTCTCTCTCTTTTCCCTCTCTCCCTCTCTCATTCCCCCCCTCTCTCTTCCCTCTCTATTTCTCTCTCTCTCTTCCCTCTCTTTCTCTCCCCTTCTTTCTCTTTCTCCACCCCCCCCCTCTCTCTCCTCCCCTCATCTCTTTCTCCTCTCTCTCCTCCCTTTCTCTCTCGCCCCCTCTCCCTCTCTCCCTCCTCTCTCTCTTTTCCTTCTCTCTCTCCTCCCCCTCTCCTTCTCTCTCTCTCTCTCTCTCTCTCTCTCCCCCTCTCCCCCTCTCTATTTCTCTCTCTCTTTCTCCCTCTACCCCCCCTCTCCATCTCTCTCTCTTCCCTCTCTCTCTCTTTCTCCCTCCCTCTCTCTCTCTCTCTCTCTTACCTCTCTCTTCCCCCATCTCTCTCTTTCTCTCCCTCTCTATTTCTCCCTCCACACCCCCCTCTCTCTCTCATTCCCCCCCCTCTCTTCCCTCTCTATTTCTCTCCCCTCTTCCCTCTCTTTCTCACTCCCTCTCTTTCTCCCCCCTCTCTTTCTCCCTCTCTTCTCTCTCTCTTCTTTTCTCTCTCTTCCCTCTATCTCTTTCTCCCCCTCTCTCTTCTCTCGTCCCTCTTTCTTTTTCCCTCCACCTCTCTCTCTCTCTCTCTCTCTCACCCCCCTCTCTCTTCCCTCTCTATTTATCTATCTCTTCCCTCTCTTTCTCACTCCCTCCCCCCCTTTCTTTCTCCCTCCTCTCTCTCCCCCTCTCTTTTCCTTCTCTCTCTCTCTTCTCTCTCTCTCTTCCTTCTCTCTCTCTTCCCTAATCCTCTCTCTCTCGATCTTTCTCTTTCTCTTCTCTCTCTATTTCTCTCTCTCTGTCTCTCTTCCCTCACTTCCTCACTCCCTCTCTTTCTCCCCCTCCCCCTCTCTCTTCCCCCCCTCTCTCTTCTCTTCTCTCTCTTCCCCTCTATCTCTTTCTCCCTTCTCTCTCTCTTACCTCTCTCTCTTTCCCCTCTCTCCCCCTCTCCCCCTCCCATCTCTTTCACTTCCCTCTCTCTCACTTCCCTCTCTCTCTTCCCTCTCTTCCCCTTTCTTTCTCTTCCCTCTCTTCCCCCCTCTCCCCCCCTCTTCCTCAGATCGTATGGGACCACCCCCCCTCTCCTGATTTCAGTGCAGCAGGAAGGGGGGGGGGGTGTGTGCAGTCCCATACGATCTGTCAATGATCAGTGTCAGTGTAATCTGCTGGATGGATGACAGGAGGGAGAGCCCACAGAAGACAACACAGCTCACCTCCTCAGGGCTCCTTCCTCTCTGCCGCTTCTCTCCCTGCTCCAGGCTGTCCCCTGGTCTTGGCTTACCAGCTGCTGGAGGGAAAGGGACACGACCGTCACTGCAACTGTCCTCCCCCACGTCCCACCACATCGATCTTTCTGCTGTCCGCCGCTGCTCAAAAGTTCCCTTCTTCCGGGGGGTGGTGCCGCCTCCCTAAAAATTGCCGCCCTAGGAAAACACCTTGTTTGCCTCGCAGTAGATACGCCCCTGACCACGTCTTTTTTCCCTATTGCCATAGTTGTAAAAAAAAATTAGGTTATTCCTTGCAGTCACCATGCCTGGGGGGCCTAAATGGAGAGGAAGAGGCTGGCTAGTAGGTGGTGGACAGGTTCTGCAACCACAGGCCAAAGCTGTGGTCAGGCCTCAGCTTTGAGAGGTAGAGCAAATCTGTGTTTCTTTTTAGGAAGTGGGTTCACTGTCTAGTCAGAGCATGAGGAGGAGACAGTGGAGTGGATAAAAATGGTAATAGAACAAATATAATAATGCACACTAATTAAGATATTTTGTATTGATCTCAAAGCATCATAGTGAAATACGTGTAGCAAACCCCCCCAAAAACATACATTTAAAGTGGTTCTAAAGGCTGAAGGTTGTTTACCTACATGCAGTCAATGCATGAAGGTAAAAAACCTTCAGTGTGCAGCTTTCCCCTTATACTCACCCGAGCCTAATCCAGCAATGTGATTGAGCGCAGAAGCTCTCCCGTGTCTCTCTCTCCTCATTGGCTAAGACGCTGCTATCAATTACAGCCAGTGAGGAGGGAACGGGGGTGGGATAAGCTGAGCTCTGTGTGTCTCATAGGCACACAGAAGTGGTGGCTCAGGAGCGAGCATTCATGAGTGCTCCCAGAGCAAGAAGCTTGCTCTGGGGGGCACTCAGTAGGGGGGAGGGTCCAGGAGTGCTGGCAGGGGACTCGAGAAGAGAACTGGGGCCGCTCTGTGCAAAACTGTTATACAGAGCATGTAAGTATAATGTTTTTTATTTTAACCACTTGCCTACAGGCCACTTTTACCTCCTTCCTGCCGAAGACAATTTTCAGCTTTCAGCACTGTTGCACTTTGAATGACAATTGCGCGGTCATGCAACACTACAAAATTTGTATCATTTTTTTTTAGACAGATAGAGCTTTCTTTTGGTGGTGTTTAACAACTTGCCTACCAGGCACTTATACCCCCTTCCTGCCCAGGCCAATTTTCAACTTTGAATGACAATTGCACGGTCATGCAACACTGTACTCATATGAGTATGGTTAAAAAAAAATATGAACCTTTACAATCACTTTAAAACACCATGTAGTGTGTGTTTAAGGTATCCATCCACAATAGTCACTACGTGTTAATACTAATAGTAACCTATCTAATAGTAGTCAATGCTAAAAAGTAAATCATAGGGCATAGTGGGTTATAAAAAAACCCATACATATCAGCATACATTATAACCAGAAAGGGAATGTAATAATAAAAGTCAAAATAGGAAAGAAAATAGCAAGGCTGCACGCTCTGCCTAGTATGGATTTTTGAGAAGGCCTCTTTTTTTTTTTTTACTTGATTTTTGGGTGGGGGTTCCCCTTAAAATCAAATCTATATTTGGTATAAGAGCTCACACTTTTTTTTTTTAATGCAGACGCTTTAGGGAAAACTTGAAGTTGTTGATGATGTTAAATAGCCTACTAACAGTAACTTCAAATATGCGGTCTACCTTATTAAATGCCCCCCCTGGGATACAATATGTGGGTAGGACCACCAGGAGACGGAGATATTATTTGAGAGGGCATATATACAATATCAAGAGAAGATATAAAGATCACAGCCTCTCAGCTCATTTTAGGAAATATCACTATAAGAACCTACAGGGCATCAAATGTATAGATAAATTACACCCACACTGGAGAGATTGTACCTGGACATCAGAGGTTTCAAAGTTCATGAATTGAAAACTTTTGCAAACGATTTGCTTATGGCTTGAACCTAGAATGGAATATTAATTGTTTTTACTGATATTAGATGATAATGATTTTTTACCCTCTGATGTTAGTTAATAAATGGGTGTCTTATACGTGTATTAATTGTTTGATATATGTATTAGATGAGCATTGTTGAATATATATTTTTTCTGTGTTTATCTATCAATATATATTTTTTTCTGTGTTTACAGTTTTATATTTTTATACTTTTATTCACATTTTATTTTTTTAATCCTCCCATGTTTGTGAATATGATATTTTTAAAATTGTAACTTTTTAAACGTTTTAGATATATACATTATACATTTTGTATGTGACCATCTGGTATAATTCCCTACAATATTTAATATATTAGGTTATTTATATATTAGGATATGTACTGTATATTGTGTCTGACTGTACCATTCAATATCATGCCCACATTTTCAGTGTGACTCTGGAAACATGGTAGTCTGTCATTACAAAAAGGTTGAATATCTGGCTGCTCATCCTTGATAAATACATAAAATAAAAAGGTGCAGGGCGTGGCTATAAGGACTTGCTGTGCCCCATCCTACGCCAACCTGTATCTCAGGGAGTGGGAACAGTGGATCTTCGCAGATGAGAGCCTCACTCTGTAAACATGCTACATATCTATGTGGCAGGAGCAGACTGACAACTCATGGGGCCCTCAGGCAATAGAGGATCATGGGGCCCCTGTGTCCTTGCCCATACTCAAACCAAACCCAAAAAAGCCTATGAAAGGTACCAGGGGTATCTCATGGGGCCCCCTACTGACCCCGGGCTCTCGGGCAATGCCCGAGTGCTTGAATGGTCAGTCCGCCCCTGTCTATGTGGCATAGGTATATCGACAATGTTTTTCTAATTTGGAAGGGCTCTGAACAAATGCTGTTGGAATGTTTTGACAAAATAAATGTCAACAATTACAACCTTAAATTTACTATGTCTTACAGCAAGGAAATGGTGACCTTTTTAGATGTCCACATGTGTAAAGATGACAATGGCCACCTTTCCAGCAGACTCTATAGAAAGGACACTGCAGGAAATACCATACTACATGCATCCAGCTTTCACCCGCAACAGCTCAAGGATTCCATATCTTATAGACAGTATTTAAGGCTTAAGTGTAATTGTTCTACTGAACAAAGCTTTCAAGAGGCAGCATAGAATCAAAGACAGAGATTACTTGATAAAGGATATAGTAAGACTTGCTTACGCAAAGCATACAATCGTACTTGTTGGCAGTCACGCCTGACCTCTTGTTTCAAAAAAAGAGAAAGGTAGATATGGCAAAATAGCCTACTCATATAGTGTCGAGGTATTCCAATCAGCATTTACAGATTAGATGAATCCTGCAACATCATTGGTCAATTTTAACAGAAGATGATTTGGTGAAACAATTTGTAGATGCTGTACCTTCTTTAACTTTCCAAAAGGCTAGTTCACTACTGGACAAACTTGTGAATATAAGGAGGAATCTAGAGACAAGCACTGTCAGGATTATGGCACATATCCCTGTGGAAATTGTTCATACTGTTCCTTGGTGGACAACAAGAAAGTGATTTTGTTACCTAATGGGACCCGCCATACATTAAAACATTTTGCTAACTGCCAGACCAGAGGGATAGTATATCTTATGTCGTTTGAGTGTGGCGCATTTTATATTGGTAAGACCAAACAGGAATTTTGATGTTGCATTTATAAACAAGTTTATAGTATGCAAATAGGATACCAATATCTCCCCACTGGAAGACATGCAGCATTAGCTCACAACTACAGAGTCCCCCAAGTTAAATTATTGTTTTGGATCATATTCATATTCCTGATTGCGGAGGGGATTGGAATAAAAATCTCCTACAGTTAGAACAAAAATGGATATACAGGATACAGACCACTGTACCTCCAGGTCTGAATGAAGCAATATACTTTCACCCGTTTGTGAAGGGATTTACTTCTGGTAAAACTGACTGAATTCCTTCTTCATAAGAAACAGTATTATCTATATTTTAGTCTGCCCATAATCCCTGGACTCACTCTCATACATTATAAAATATAGATGTTTTCCTTACTTGCCTAAGTTAGGCGTCTACCTAGGGGATGTGCACTATCACTTTTATTATTGCTGTTTGTATATGTTGTGGAATTGAATGATATTGATTTATTGATATTTAAAAACATTCCTTATTATTAATTTTTTAGTTTTTTTTGTATTCTTAGATGATTCCCTGGATGATGCTGGCCCTGGAATGGACGGGTGGCTATCTTTTTGAACATCCGGCACGGGTGATGGCTGGTTTGGCAGAGAATTCTTTCCCTGTGAACCATCCACCGCCTCTGACAGCATGCAGAAGGTCCCTTCTTTTACGGCCTGCAGGGGGCAATCTCCCATGCCAGTGGCATCCTATGACTGCCCCGGATGTTGTGTGTCACCGCGCATGCACCCTGCATTGCGCCGGTGTGACGCCATGACATCATGTCCATTATGATGGGTGTTGGCTGCGGATGGTGGGGGAGACCCTCTCCCTCATGGATGTCGGGGTGGCCACATGGAAATGCCATTTTGGTGTCATTGGCGACTTTTGGCGCTACATCCTTGGACTGGTTGCACAGCTGCATTAGATCACCCTCTGATGAGATAATTATCCCACATTGAACCCTATTTATTGGATGCATTATTGCAGTTGGTTCTTGGCTTTGTGTCTTGAAAGTGGTCTTCTATACAGTTGTGCTCAAAAGTTTTCACACTCTGGCAGAAATTGTGAAATTTTGGCATTGGTATTGAAAAAAATGACTGATCATGCCAAAAAATGCTCTTTTATTGAAGGATGATGATCATTTGAAGCCATTTATTATCAAATAGTTGTTTGGCTCCTTTTTAAATCATAATGATAATTGGCCATGATCAAAATTTTACATACCCTGGAATGTTTGGCTTTGGTACAGACACACAGGATGATACACACGGGTTAAAATGCCAATTAGAGGTTAATATCCCACATCTGTGGCTTTTTAAATAGCTTTTAGTGTCAGTGTATAAATATTCAATGAGTTTGTTAGCTCTTACATGGAAGCACTGACTAGGCTAGATACTGAGCCATGGGGATCAGAAAAGAACTGTCAAAAGTCCTGCGTAACAAGGTAATGGAACTTTATAAAGATGGAAAAGGATATAAAAAGATGTCCAAAACCTTGAATATGCCAATTAGTACTGTTAAATCACCTATTAAGAACTGGAAAGTTTGGGGATCTCTTGATACCAAGCCAAGGTCAGGTAGACCAAGAAAGATTGCAGCTATAACTGACAAAAGAATTTTCTGAGATTCAAAGAAAAACCCACAGGCAACCTCAAAAGAAATACAGGCTGCTCTGGAAAAACATGGTGTGGTTATTTTTAAGGAGTACAATACAGCGATACTTGAACAAAAATGAACTGTTTGGTCGAGGTGTCAACAAGAAGCTTTTATTACACCATTGCCACAAAAAAGCCCAGTTACAATATGCCTGACAACACCTTGACATGCCTAACTAGGCCTTTTTGTGTCATTGATGCAGTAAAGGCTTCTTTCTGGCACCTCGACCATGCAGCTCATTTTTGTTCAAGTGTCATCATATTGTGCTCCTTCAAAACAATCACACTGTCTTTTTCCAGAGCAGCCTGTATTTTTCTTGAGGTTACTTATAGGTTTTTCTTTGAATCCCGGAAAATTATTTTGTCAAATATAGCTTTCTTGGTCTACCTGACCTTGGCTTGGTATCAAGAGATCCCAGAACTTTCCACTTCTTAATAGGTTATTTAACAGTACTGATTGGCATATTCCAGGCTTTGGACATTTTTTTATGTCCTTTTCCATCTTTATAAAGTTCCATTACCTTGTTACGCAGGACTTTTGACAGTTCTTTTCTGATCCCCATGGCTCAGTATCTAGCCTAGTCAGTGCTTCCATGTAAGAGCTAAAAAACTCATTGACTATTTATACATTGACACTAATTGCAATTTAAAGAGCCACAGATGTGGGACATTAACCTCTAATTGGCATTTTAACCCGTGTGTGTCACCTTGTGTGTCTGTACCAAGGCCAAATATTCCAGGGTATGTAAACTTTTGATCATGGCCATTTGGGTGATTTCTGTTATCATTATGATTTAAAAAGGAACCAAACAACTATTTGATAATAAATGGCTTCAAATGATCATCAACCTTCAATAAAAGAGCATTTTTATTCATGATCAGTCATATTTTGAATATGAATACCAAAATTTCACAATTTCTGCCAGGTTATGCAAACTTTTGATCACAAATGTATGATCTTCATAGTTTGGTGAGCATTTATCTTTGTCCTTTCGGTGAAGAGAAGTAGTTATCAGTAAAAAAATTTTGTCAGTTTGTTTATGGTTTAATTTTACCTTTCCCATTGATAAAAAAATTTGGACGCAGCTCATATTTGCTGAGGCTTCCTACATTTTGTTTATCAGTGGTTTGGTGTTCTTGTCTTTAAAGTGGTTTCCTGCGCTATCTTGATGGTTTGGTGAGCAATGATCTTTGTCCCTCTGTGGGAGATCAACATTTATTATCATGTTAATTTGTTAGTACTCTCACCGTTTGGTGTGATTTTTATTATAGATACTCTGTCTGGATACAGCTTTGCCTGCTGAGATTTTTATATCTCCACACCTTATTAATGTGAGGCAAAGATACTTCTACATTTCTGTATTCCAGTAAGTAATGTGGGTAGCCATAATAAATATTATTTTTTACTACCCAAGGCAGTCTGTGCTACTATATTCATAATCTTTTGATTTCCATCGCAGTTCAACTATCTATCTTGGGCTCCTGTTCTATGGGATCTGTGACATTTTCACCATTGAAGAAAAAGGTATTTCATTCTTTTAATTAATTGCCCTGAGTTGCGGTCCTGTGGGACCAGTGATATCTTCACCACTGAATGAAAAATATTTCAATCTATTATGCGTATTGGCCATGCTTTAACATGGTTAGTCCTACTTTTTCTAGATCACTTTGAGTAGCATCCTTTAAGCCCATGAGATAAGCCTTGTATGTAATTATTTAGTTTTTTTGTGATGTTCGTAGAAGGTGTAGAGGGTGATATGATGTTTCCTAGTTGCTGTTGGTTCCATGGGATCGACATCTGACCACTCTTGTTGTTGAGTGTCCACTCCATTCGGGCTTCGGTTCATGTGGTTTCATCCTGGATGCCATCATCTTACAATCGCTCTAATATTTATTCTTTGTAAGTACTATTATGGTAATGATATAATGCTATTGACTAATTGTCTATATATGCATATTATGATTTGATTCTATTTTTTCATTAGAAATTCTCTCTGTATCTATGCTCCCTGAAGAAGATCAAAAATGTGGAATGATCGAAATGCGTTGGGGTAACTTTCTCCCTTTTTTGGGAATTCTCTCATTTTGTGAAGAAAGTTTTTTTGTAATATTTGTCAGAGTGAATGTTTTTTAAAAATTATGTATTTCTTACAAGTATGTGTATGTAATAAAGCTGATGATCCTTTTTTTAAAACGTTTTCCTGGGTATATGTGTAAAGTCCTAGTTTGCTGCAATAAAGTACCAGAGGGTTTTTTTTTCTTTTATATGGTAGTCTGCTTCCTTTACCATAAGTAATATGTAGTTTACTGATCCTTTCAGCAGTTATTCCTGCTGAGTTAACAAATAACCATGATAGGAGGTGTCTGCAGTCTACAAAAATATGGCAGATCCTCAGCGCTAGAGGCCCCTGAGGATGTCCTATTAGATGAAATGCATAGTGTGGAGTTTTTGGTGCTTAGGTCACACTGCTGCATTGGGACTCGTGCAGTGGCTTTTTATGTGCTGTTTTTGGAAATCTATCCATGTTACCTATATTTCTATATTTCTACCTATCTAGATGCCTTGTTTGTGAGTTCTTCAGTGCAGTTTGCTGATACATGATCATACCAGACTTAAGAGGAGTGGAAGCTGTTCTAGGCTGTGACATGATGTGCTCTGGCCAGCTACAGAAGGGAGTGGTGACTGATATCTCTAGTAAGTGCGCAAGTCACCTGTGGGTGGTGTGAGGTCATATACCAGAAGACTTGATGCTGATCAATTTTGGAAGTGATTTATATTCGAGAAGAATTTTGCACTTTATCACTTTATGAATTTTTACTTTATTATTTGCTGTTTATTTAGACTTTTTAATACTGGTTACATATTTACATATATCTAAACATTGATGCTAAATTTGGTAATTATTTTCTGGTGTTCTTGATTTACATATGGGTTGTGATTATTGACAGGCACCACAAACATTATTATACAGTTTACTCACAGGATCTATCCTTTTTTGCTTGGCAGCCTATTACCACTTTTTTTTTTTTTTAGAAATGTAAGTTTTGCTGTAGTAGATTGTATACATCACACAGATGCACCACTTCACAAACGGTATGTTATTCAATGGAATTTTGCATTTTATTGTTTCACTTTAAGCATTACTAAAATCACTGATCCCAGATAAATTCATTTTTTTTTGCTTTGATACATGTCTCCTTGGGCAGTGCTTTGCTTATTATCACTGACAGCTATTACATAGGTTACTACTGTAATGTTCACCAGCCATTGTTCAGGGATCCCTTATACTGTACATATTACATGCTGTTTTAGTCGCATGTTTTTTTACTAATATTGGTTTTCAATACTAGTACATAGTACTATTGGATAACAAAGCTTTACCAACCTCCTCCTTCTTAATATAGCATCAGTGGCAGCTGAAAATTCACCTTCTTCTTCCTACTCTTTCACAGCTGACCCCCACCAATGCCATGCAACCTGGCATTGGAAATATTGTGTGCATTATTTGATAATGCTCCTGCAATTGGATGTGAAACATAGAGATAGGGAACAAGGGCAGGGAGAAAAATTGCCATAAATGTTCCTGCAGCTGCAGTTCACTGTGCTCTCCAGTCATGAGGAGGGTAGGGATAATGATGTGGCAGACCATAACTGGGTATATGAGATTGTAAAGGAGGAAAGTGAGATAGATGTACAACATAATAAAGGCAAGGTGTCATCCAAGACCAGCTTGCAGAGGGTTAGAGGGAGCAGTCACCCTAATCCAACAGATGGCACTGCTTTATGGGTGCAGGGTACTACAATCTCCTGGTCTGTTCCACGGGGCTCAGATGTCAAAGCCTTTTTCCACATGTGTGCTGCAGACATGTACTGTAGTGGTTTGTAGAGTCTGCTTAAAGGTTATCAAGTGTGATATATCTACCAGTCATTTTAATAGCACATACAATGTATGAGGAGACATATGACTGCTCACCACAAAACTCAGTGGGAGCAGCACCTGCGTGATACAGGTTAGCAGCAAAGGACCCACAATCCTCCTTTTTCTTCTTCCTCCCTTTCCATATCTTTACCCACTCCACAGAAATCTCCATCTGCATTCGCTGCAACATCTGCAGACTGAAGGGATGTGGATGGAAACATGACTGGGCCCATACATAACTTAGGGAATATCAAGCAAGTAAAAGGATCAGCATGGGGCCATGCTTAGTAAGGCCAATTGTAGGCTTTAAGTGTGCTCTAAGTCTCATAATAATGTATCTGTGTTGCTAGATCACACAGTGACAGAGTCCAAAACCACATGACCACAGACACTTTATCATGCAAGCATGGATAGGGTCATTACATCTCCATCTTAACTCATTGAGAATATTTGCTGGCATCCAGGAAGGATGTATTACTTGGCACACTTCTGGAACCGGTAGTGCCATCCTGTGTCATGTGACTTGGTGATGGTGGCAGCTCAGTCACTGATTTTCTCTCCTCCTCACTGGCTTCAATTGTTGAATCATCAGAACGACTAGTCTCTCCCAAGCAACCCAGAGCATATGCAACAGCCCAGGCAAAACTCTTCAGGGGCAAGCCCAGAGGTGACTGACCCCATGCCATTCTGTGCCAGGAAAGGTAATGTGCGACAATGACACCAGCTTGCTAATTGGCAGAGAAAATCCATGCACATTTTGCCTTGCACAAGTCCTCAGTGGTTCCTAGTTGGGCACCCTGGCTTGTATAATGCCTTGCAGAAGGACAGGAAAGTGTGCTGTCACTTCAGGTGGTCATACCCAGCTAGTGTTCACCTGGATGAAATGTATTATGTCAGTGGCTACTAATTCATATGGGTACTGTGTTGTCACACTTTGAAGAGGCAACCAGAAGGATGAGTCACATCAAAGTGGGGATCAGAGATATGATCCCTATGGTGTTCCTGCTGGAGCACACAGTGCATCATATAATAGACCGGTCAATGGTTGCACAGAAGCAAGAGGAGGACTCCCTGCTGTCTGGAGGTCCACTTTAAATTGATTCTGTCCCTATAAGCCAATGAGACAGTATAAGGGACAAGATTATCATGAAAATGAGTAGGCTTGGGGTGTTAGCAGTGCGGAAGAGAACATGAGGCAGTTTTCCATGGGTATGTTTACCCCTTCCAAACACCAGGAGTTGTATGTAGGTGGGGTAAGATGGTTGAGGACACTGTTTTCCTCAGAAACATCATGTCTCTCTACCACCAAATCTATGGTGGGTGGGCTTATTCATGTTGCAATGCTTGTGCAAGGACCCCAGGATTTGGGCAATCAATGAGAGGGACTATAACTGTATGGCTACCGTTTTTGAGCTGCAATGCAATGGGAAAATTCCAAAGCTCATGCTATGGTAAAGCTCATTCAGTGACAGAAGATGTAAACAATACACCATCTGGAAGGGATGCAGCAGAGGAATCTCTTATTCACTTCCAGGTTCCCATTTTGTAACCAGCAAGCCTTGGATCCTCAGGTTGGTGAAAGGGGGAGAAGCAATGGCAGTGGCTGTCTAAGCAAGTTCAAAATGTGGTCTGTCACAGGTGTTGAAATGCTGATTATGGAGTTATTGCATTATTATCTGTGAAATATTATTTCATGCAAAATATACAGACTTTAGTGTAGATTTTTTTGCTGCAAACCAATAGTTGGTCTGTCCTTTTTATAATGGGTCCTACTCCAATTGTTTAAATACTGACAAAATGTTTCTACCTCTTGTCTCTGACATAATCCAAAATAACTTTTAATGCATTTCAAATCTGTATAATCTCTCCCACTTCAAATGCAGCCTTCTAAAAAGGGTTACATGACATGCTGCATGTCTGTGCAATATTTTTGCCTTGTGCCTGTGACACAAATCATTATCACTTTTAATTCATGTTAAAACCTACCTAATCTCTCCCTCTTTTAATGCAGCCCACTAAAAAGACTTACCAACTAGCCTGCAACCAACTGAATTGTACTGTCCAACAGTTAAAAACTGTAGCTTATGCATGTATTTGCAAATATGTGCAAACTAAACCCCTGTTTTTAACGTGGACTGTTAGACAGGACAATTCAGTTGGTTTCAGGCTGGTTGGTAAGTTGAGCTGGGAATTTTTCTCTGTTGTTGTTTGACACTAAAAAGACTTTCATGATGTGCAATATGTTTGTGCTATATTTTTGCCTTTTTTACTTTTTTCACTTGCTTACTTGTAAACACTTGCTTCATCTCTTCCTCTTCACACATATCTTTACTATTTTCTGGCTTTTGTCTCTGAGAATGCATTACATTTTGTTTTTCTCTACATTGCTGCCGAATCAAGCTGCTTACATACTCTCTAGATACTTTGCTAACATGTCTCACCATTGCCTCTGAAATATGGCTTTGTATTTTAAATTTCTTCATAACAGTTATCTCTTTTCTTGAATGTTGTTTTTTTGTGCTCTCTTTGTTGAAGTTATATTAAACTTTGTGAACAAAACAGTGTGGTACTGCACTAAAAGAAGATGACAAGCTATGTGCAACTATGTTTTGCTACTACTTGGCAATTGTTATGAAGTTGAAGGATTTAGCTTTTTTTTTTCAAACCAGTGGCATCACTAAGGTTGGTGTCACCTGGTACGGTAAAACATAATGTCACCCCCCCTCCACCAAGTATAGTCCCCCCTCAGTACAGGCCAGCTACTCCCTAAATATAGATCTTCTCCCTCAGTATAGACCCTCTCTCCACTAAGTATAGACCTCCTGGCTCAGTACTGACCACCCTCTCCAACTCTGACAGATATGGCAAGAGATGCAGATCAGTAGGGTGTGGTGTTATCAGTGCCTCTGACGACTGCCTGATAAATATTACAGCAAAAACTGTCCCTTTGGGTATTATGGATTTTTAGGGGAACCCCATGCTAAAATAAAAATAAAAAAGCATGGGGTCCCCCAAAAAATCCATACCAGACTCTTATCTTAGCGAGTGAGTGTAGGGGGCAGAATTTGGGAGCCCTCTTGTTAAAGGAGACTTCTAGATTCTGATAAGTCAACCCCATAGACCCCCATGACCACAGCCTAGGGTTGTGGGAAAGAGGCCCTTGTCCTAATCAACATGGGGACAAGCTGCTTTGGGAGGGAGGCTCCCTTGCCCGAAAGCACCCCCATGTTGAAGGCATGTGGCCTGGTATGGTTCAGGAGGGGGAGGGGCACTCTTTTGCCTCCCCTTTCCTGACCTGCCAGGCTGCATGCTTGGATAAGGGTCTGGTATGAATTTTGGGGGGACCCTGTGCAGTGTTTTTTTACATTTTGGCATGGGGTTAACCTTAAAATCCATGCCAAACTCAAAGGGTCTGATATGGATCCGGGGGAACCTTGCACTGTTTTTTTCCCATTTTTTTTCCCATTTTTTTTTTAATGTTTTATTGCCAGTAATATGTTTGTTTATATCCAGCTATCAGTGGGGAACAGCTGAAGACTCATTGGTTAATAAGGACACATCGGCTGCCTACTCCTTAACAACCAGCTTAATATCACACAACATGCAAAATGCATGAAAAGCGCATCAAAAACGCAATAATTGCGTTTTTGGTGTGGCTCCATTGAACTCTTTTACACCAAAATGCAATCTGACGCATGAAAAAAAAGTCCCTGACCCTTTCAAAAATCCACACCAGCCCAAAACACACAGATGTGATACAGGGGCGGACTGACAACTCATGGGGCCCCCGGGCAATAGGGGATCATGGGGCCCCTGTGTCCTTGCCCAAACTCAAAAAAGCCTATAAAAAAGGTACCAGGGGCATCTCATGGGGCCCCCTACTGACCCCGGGCCCTCGGGCAGTGCCCGAGTTTTCAAATGGTCAGTCCGCCCCTGGATGTGAACTAGATCCATAGGAAATCATAATAAATAAACTGTAGTGTGTTTCTGCAATCTGGAAAATGCACTGAAATCTAGGTAAAGGTAAAACTTTAAAATCAGAAGTGCTGTCTCATGTTTAAGTTGCACACCAACTGTCCACCAATTACTAAAATTGGTATTAGTGGTACTAGTATGAGTTCATCAATTGTTGGTATCAGCAAATAAGTGCACTATAAAACAACTTACTGTATGATATGCGTGTGTTAAATTTATCTAACCATTGCTTTATTTTTAGGAGTAAAACAGAATGGTTTAGTAATAAAAATTTTATTGGTGCTTGTTTCTTTGATTGGATCATTACCCTGGTCTGATTTCTTTAAGGCTTTCAAACAGAAGGAGATCCCAGCCTCCATAGACAATTTAGCAATGGAAATGTCATTCTAAATTATTTTATTTTTCTGTTTTTGAATCTGTTTTCAAAACTGTTTAAGGGGTTTGCCTTCCTTCCCCAGCTAATGCTGCTGTATCTGTTTAAGTTTGTCTTGCACTCACTCAGCAGTTCCTAAGTTGTCTATTTCTTTGAGGCTGGTGCTAACAAATTTTATAATCCATAAACATATACTCAGCGTCCAAGTTAGTATTCAGTCAAAAAGTCCTTAAGCTCATTCTGTAGAAATTCATATTGTAAGTCTTTCATTCTTCTAGAATTTTTACTATGAGTATTTGAGTGCTCAATTCTTATATCACCAAGATGATATGATTCTCTTCCTCTTTTCAAAAAGTGTTACCCCCTCCAATCACAATTGTTTGCTTTGTAAGGGGAGATCAAAAACAAAAAATTCATATAGTGTAGTATATATAATAAATAGATACCAATCGTGCCAATATGTGCATATTTTCCTAATCAAGTGACCACCAATCAGTGCACAATAATAAGGTGACCCACCACCTCACGACTCATGCACCTTACCTGATATTCTAAATTATGAAGCTTTGGATATATATAATCGCTGCTACAATTCACACAGTCTTCACTCCTGCCTGTACTCCGCTTCCATGTTGATACATATAATCAAAGTAAAGTAGGCAAACCATAGTGTAGCAAATCGAGTACATTAATTTATTATATATTAAAAAGTGCTTACAATATAGTGATGTACATCAGCATCTAGTATACAGCATCTAGCATACAGCTCCTCGCTCGGACCTCAACCAAGATGACCACCGCTGAATTTCCGGTTGGTGTCTGACAGTACCTCTGACACATTTCGTCTATACGACTTTGTCAAAGGATGTACATGTTAGACGTGCGGTCAGCTACTAAATAGTATCCTTCCACCCACCCCAGGATGTAAATCGCCATCTTTCTGAAGGGCTGACTACAACAAAGTTATATGCTGAATCATCCACTACATAAAATGCTATAACTAAAACCAAATACAAGGAAAACATAATCATACCAATGCCTAAATGGATACATATGAGATGCCTAAAATGGTGTTTTATAGCCCACAATGGTGGATTGTAGGAATTAAATCATTAACATGACACCTGGTGGTAGAAGCAAATATCATCCTGCCAAATAGCTAGATTAATACCCATAATTACCCATAATCCACTGCTAAGGTGGATACATATTCTACAAAAACTATAATAGTCTACCAAACTAAAACTATATTAACAACACCATGCAACACACAGAATGAGGATCAGCTATTTGACACTTAATAAATCTCTACAGAATATATTGGAGACTAGTAGAGACCTCTACACAATTTAATACAAAGGGGAGAGAAATATGCAATGGATGTGAATGTAATCTAACCGTACAGAAGAAAGGATCGGAGGGGTGTGAATCCCCTATTTATGCAAACTAAAATCTACAATCATGTCTTTAGAAAGCACACCTAATGACGAGTCCCATAAAGTCATATATTGGAAATAAAACAATAAAGGTCTAGTTCCACATTTAATCCTTTGTCCTTCATAGTATCTATTTCATAGATCCAGAAGGTGTCATTTTTAGAGATTCCCTAGTTCTATTAGTACCCCTCCAATGATTCTCGACTTTATCGATCCCACAGAATTTCAATAGGGATAGGTCACAGTTCTGGGCCTCTCTAAAATGTTTAGATAGGCTATTATCATTTTTGCCTTTCCAAATATTGGCCACATGTTCTCTCAATCTAATCTGTAGTTGTCTTGTCGTACAACCTATTTATTGACATTTACAGGGACATTCCAGCAAGTATGTAACAAATGGGGCGGTGCATGTAATACATTTCTTGATATTATATTCTTTTTATGTAGTCTGAGATATGACATTTTCTTTTTTTCTTGTTTTCATCCCAATTGTTGTGCAAATATTGCAATTCCTGCAAGGAGAAATACTTTTAATATTGAACATCGTATTATTTCTTTTCCCCGGTGGTGGGATAATGCTTTTAACCAGTTTTTCACGCAGATTGGATGCTTTTCTGTATATAAATTGTTGTTTCTTGGGAACTAAAGGACTTAAAATTCTATCCCTTCTTATAATAGGCCAATACTTTCTAACAATCGTCTCCATGTCACTAAACTGACAACTATAATCGGAGATAAATACATAATCTAATTTTTTTCCATCATTCTGTTTACTCTTGATTTTGTTACTCACTTTTATACCTCCTATATATCCTTACTCACTTCAGATCAAACTTTTTCCAGTTTATCTGGATCATAACCTTTCTCAATTAAACATGATTTAATCACCTCAGATTGTTCTATATAATCTTCTAATTTTGAACAATTCTCCCAATCTGACAAAACTGTCCCTTAGGGACTCCACTAATCCAAAGGGGATGATGACAGCCTGAAGTTGAAATATAACCATTACGAACAGTAATTTTGAAACAAATTTTAGTGAATAATCTTCCATTCTCATGGAAAATTTTAAGATCTAAGAAATTTATCGTATGAGTGTCGATCAAATTACAAAATACTAGGCCATAAGGGTTAGCTTCTATATAAGTAAAGAAATCATTCAACTAATCTATATCTAACTCCCAGTTAACACTTTGAATTTTCTTAGTGAAAGCAAAGCTACCTCTGATTGGTTGAGGTGGAGAGGAGGGGAAGTTATGTTACTATCTCCACCTCATCCAATCAAAGAATTATTACTATTATTATTACATCGAGTTTATATAGCGCCAAAGGGTTTGCTCAGCGCTGTACAATAGGGGGGGGACAATACATGGCACAGTACAACAATAACAAACAACGTACGAGGGGTAAGAGGGCCCTACTCTTTCGAGCTTACAATCTAGGAGAATTATTGGTATTCAATGAGAAAATACATATTGTTCTCTGAATGGCACCCATGCCAAGCAAAGAAACCTCCTGTGTTCACTAAGCAGCAGGGAATATTCTCAGCAGAGGACCCAGAAGCTAGTGGCAATCACTGTAGTACCAGTTTCTGCTACAGTGATTTCTAACTACAGCAGGGATAAGCCAGGTATGGTACATGCATACTTACATTGGTCCAAGCTGGGCAAATTTAACATTGTAAAAAAGAGACATTCCTGAAGTTCAGCATTACCCATGAAGATTTAGATATGTAAATATGGACATACATCTAAAACGTGCATTTTAATCCCATTTTAGATAAAGTGTAGTTTGTTGCAATAAACAACATTTATATTCACAGGCTTTAGAAGTAATACATTGAAAACACAGAGGAATGCAATGAACAAACTAGCTTCTAGATCAATGTAGGAAAAATGCAAGGGAGACAAAAAATCCTCATCTTTTTACTTATATAGTTTCCTATAGTTACCTATATGTTTTGGTGTTTTAGAGCTAGGAGTCAGACTAGCACATGTGTAGTTTTAACTGTAGCCTTGGTTTGCAGCTCTTTTGAATGGGTGCAGGCTTTTTTTTAAAGGGACACTTAGGGATAAACTTAAAAAAAGCTATTTGCCCTTCAGCCTTGACACTATTTGAGACCTCATGCAAAACTAGTGACCCGATAAAAGCACACTTTTCAATAGTACACAGTTACTTAATATACTCAGATTGAAAGCTTTCATATATGGACCATTGGGGGGGAAATCTTAATGTCATGTGTGACCTACCAGAGTGGCGGGATATTGCTAACCATCTCTTTAAGATATCAACCAATACTGCACAGCTCTAGTAGAATCTAATTACAAAACATTACTGAGATGGTATATGGTCCCAATAAGGATGGCTAAGTTGAATGTACAGGCTTTATTCCAATGTTTCAGAAGTTGTGGTCAAATAGGCGCCATGGTGCTATTTGGTAGCAATGCCCCAAATTGATTTCCTATACGATATTGGCCACCAGGATAGCTATTGCTTGTTGTTGGTACCAGTTGACAATAAAGTTTGACTATGTTAAACAATAATTTATTTGGTTCAGGATTACTGGTAGATTAACATGTACCCTCCATAATTACCAAGCTAAATTTCATAAAAACTGGCAACCATGGATACAATATCTGTCAGTGGACAGGGTGTGGAGGAATGACACCCTGACTGCTCTTGACCCTTTTTTCCCTTTCCTTTCCATTCCTTTTTTGTTATTCCTTAATACTTACTTTCCAAGCTATTTACAATTGCGTAAGTTTTACTACCTGCTGTTCCCCTAAATGTCATACCATAGATTTTCAGGAGATTACCTTACTCCAAAACACAAGACAAAAACATAAGGGCAATAGTGTAATTCATGACAATGCACATCCCATAAAAGATTGTATTATAATTTTTTTTCCATACTTTCACTTTTCTTCATTCTTGTTGAAGCTTGCGCTATCGTGGGTATTCCTTTCTGCATCCAGTGTGATACTGCTCACACCCTCTGTTTGTTATGACAACTTGTAATCTCTCGCATTCACATTATGTATTACCCAAGCAGGGGGACATTACTCTTGCAATACTGAATAGCTATGCCATGAGTAGCAATGACACTGGCATGGCAGGAGGCAGTCTTGACTGATGGTATTATGCCGTAGATGACGGCCAAATTGCACATGCGCTGGTGGCATGACTAAAGTAGAAATTGGGCTACAACTATTAATGGGCTCAAGTGAGGATGGCAAAAATGTCAGTGACCAGTAAGTTATAGCAAATGGCTTTACTACCGCTTATAGATTCTGACATTGGGTCTGTGGGGTACTACTATCACTACTCTTGCTTTGAGTTCTGTGGGGTACTGTTAGATAATGAGTCTATGTGAAATCTCCATTAATGGATGTAAATAATTTTATAATTACAAGTATATTTTAGTTAGATGGAAATATACAGTATTTAAACCACTGAGTGTTTTGCAGCATCAAACATTCTAGCTTCCATACTTGTGTAAATATATATAGAGTTTTCCACTATACAAGTCCTGGCCTTTTGTTGTCCCCTTAGCACATCTCACATGAGTGGTAAACAGCAGCATTCTTTGAACTTCCAATTAGGCTGTGCCTAATATACATTGGCTAGGTACAGTGTCCTATTAGTGAGCATTATATTAGCCACAGTCTTTTTGTGATGGGACACACAGCAGGCAGGATGACTAGACCTGAGGTTGAGAGGTAAACTAACTTCATTCTTGTATTGTACATTGTATTGTAAACATGGTTTTGTGGGTAATTTGTAAATATTATATAAGTCAAGGGACTTAAACCTTACATTGTGTTGTAAATACTGCTTGGCTTGTAATTTGTATATATTATGTACCTCTATCAATAAATGTATATTGTAGCTGGAACTACCTCTTTTCTGTAGGAACTCTCAGATCTAGCTAGATATATGTAAATACTCCTACAAGGATTGGGGTGCATTCACAAAGACACGTAACCTAGTCAACAGGTACTACTATCACTACTCTGGCATTGGGTTCTGTTGGATACTACTATCTCTACTCTATTGGTAATACATTCCAATAATACCTATCACTGCCTACATGATTATTGTGTATATTCTGGCAGTAAGGTTTTTTTTTTGGGGGGGGGGGGGTATTTCTGGGTGGACTTCACACAGATTTAATGGTGAAGGTGTTTTTTGGCTCAAACTGCATGAATCCTCTTCTTAAACCTTTAATAAACAGATTTAAATATAAACACTATAGATTTTCTGTCAAATGCAAAAAAGACAGCTTGGTTTACTACTGTAGGTCACAGTCTCTCATACACTTTTCTATGTTTTCTCAGATTATAATTCAGCTTTGTCAAAAAAATTAGAAATACAGTCACAGATTGGCATTTTTAACTAAGCAGGTTTTTCTCCACCTTTCCTACAATATATTTGAGGCTAAATTGTACAAAGTTTGCCCCCAATAGCTGCCACGGCTCTGTTTCGCTGTCTTCTCAAATGAAATGGCAGCTTATTCCTATTTGCCAATGTTTTTGTATGGAAAGTGCCCATGTGATTCAGTCTTGCTGATTAGCTTCTGCTGATGTTGAGAAAGCTGTTTCACTGTCATAATTATAGAGATGGTATGTGATGGGGTGGGGGTAGCTAATGTCACAACCAATGCACATGTCAGCAAACTGGTACAATTAGCAGAGGCATAAGCAGATCTGCTTCAAGGCTCTGCCCCATTCATCTACAAACTCTGGCTCAAGCATATTGGTTAATTCATCCCTAATGAGCACTTCAAAGTTTGTTGGAATATATACGGTATGTGGATGGTTGCTGATCATCCCCTTCTCTTTAGAGAAAAGGGAACAAATGTTTAATTTCATGAACACTGCAAGCACCTGTCAATTCCAGCATAGTTTCTGCAGCAGTAATAAGTTTAAGCACAGGCAGATATCTTTTCAACTGTCATCCTAGGTGAGGCAGCTGTCCATCTATGACCAGTATTACACATGAATATTATTGTAAAGAAGTACAATGTCAAACTAGACTAATGCTGAAACTTGATTTCTCTGGGGAGTAAAATTGTAATTCAACTGCATATTTCAGGTCTAGAAATTAACCTTTCTTTATGTACAGAAGTTAAATTTGGTTATGCAGCAATCTCCATTAATTCACCTTGACGAAAGGAAAATTAGTTTCATAAGCCATCTCTTTTGTTGCATGGAAACCTTTAGCAGTCCCCTTAGGGCTTCATATGCATGAATAAATGCTAAATAATATTTTGAAGGAGGGCCTGCAACAAACTATGTGAAGGATGCCAGCATTGTCAAGATAAAGTACTAGGAGTGTTTCAAGGGAGCTGAGAGGAGTGACAAAATCTAGTTTGATGAATCTTGACACGCTGAATAAAATCACTACATAACTTCCCCCTAGGTCATGGAACGACATTGTTTTCCTGAGCCACACTGACAAGGAGGTGACAGAGATTAATAGCTTTGTATTGACTGAGCAACTTGAAGTTCCTTATCTTTGTCAAGTCACGGCACCGTCCAGAAACTGAAAGTGTTATTAGTCTTATAATTGCAAAGACATTTAAAGGGTTTCCCCTTAAGGGACTTTGAAATCCAATAAACCTTTCATAAAACCTCAAGCAGTGAACTGCAAAGCTTGTGCCTTCCTAAGACAGGGACTTGCACAGCTGGTCCAGGGGAAGCCTTGGAGTTTCGTACATTAAATCATGTTTGATTTATGAAGCTGATTTTGAATTTGTATCAGCAGTTTTATTAAAAATATATGAAAGGATGTTCTAACCAAGAGCTGTGCATTTAGACTGTAGGTCTTTGCCTGTCATTTAGATTCATGATGTTTTCTATGTATGTACTGCTAATCCAAAAGACTAATTCAATTGGACTTTTATTGAATTTAAAAGGGATTTTTGGGGGAGGGACTAAACTTGCAATGTATATTTTACTAGGGGATTTGCAACTGCATAATTTTCTTTTTTTAGGGTGAATTAGCTAAACAGCAATAATCTTATACTTTATGATGGAATTAATTTTATAATGGATACAAAACAGTTTATGGATATCATCAAGCATTTAAGTCATGATGCTGTGCATTCACCTGTTTAATTGCTAAGTAAGGCAAATGTGTTCATATTTTTCATTAAATGTCCTTAAAGTTATTATGACTTTTTAATTGTGTCATATAATGGTATTTTACATTCATGATTGCCCTTTTCAAACTGTTGGATCAGTGTGTTATTTTAGCACTAATTAGGTACAGGCTGCTTTGCATGTCTTTGTACGTGTGATAGTGGAATATAGATTCTAAAATACCACAAAACTAAAATCCCCAAAAAACAGCAGCTTAGTGTTCTCATATAATTATATTTGTCAAAAACCTAAACCAAAACACTTAATGAATTTTCAATCTATAAAATACAGAATAAGCTAACTGAGAAAAAAAATGATATTTTGGTGGATAAAATATCCTCTATATCAACTGTGTTATATTGCGCTACATTATTATGGCTTGCATTGTTGTGGGTTACATTTAATTGTGTTCATACAGTGCATAAACCCAAGAATCCTTTTAGGACTACCCTTTGTAAGAAACAACGTCTTATGCTGGCTAGCTTGTGGGTGGTTTAATGGGTTTTTATCTTTTCTTTCACTTTTTTTTATTTTTAAAGCTTCTGATATGTTAAACAACAGACTATCTATCTAAATATACTATATACTGTATATACTATATTTTATATATAATGTGTATATATATATAATTTTTTTGAGGGGGGTAGTCAGGGGAGGGAACTTGTTACTAACACAGGCAAAGTTGCCCTTTGTTTGCAGCACATTGTTAAGTGCAACAATGAACCACATCCTTAATATGCCTGTTCCCATAGTTGATAATAATGTTAGGCGATCCCCTGCATTTTATAATAAAATATTCTGTGCAACAGTCTGTAAAAGCCAACTTGCACACACCACATGATTAATTACACTGAAATTATAAATTATATGTGCCGTGCCTAATCAAAATAAACAATATAGGAGTATATGCATGCAAAAAATGTACCCAATAATAAAAAATGTAAACGTGTTAAATGAATGTAACATAAACATAAAACAGAATGGCTAAATGGTTAGCACTTCCCAACCACAGCACCACCTTCCTGGAGTTTGCATGTTCTCCCTGTGCCTGCATGGGTTTCCTCTGTGTACTCTGGTTTCCTCCCACACTCCAAAGACATGCTGATAGGTTAATTGGCTCCTGTCTAAATTTGCCCTAGTATGTGTATGTTTGAATGTAAGTTAGGGACCTTAGATTGTACACCCCTTGAGGGTTAGGGACTAATGTGAATGTACAATATATATGTAAAGTGCTGCACAAATTGACGGTGCTATACAAGTACCTGTAATAAAGAAATAATAAAAAACTCAACATAAATTTAAAAGATGAACAATTATGTATGAACAATCTCTTTGTGTTAACCATCTTGTGATAAACAGTGCTCAGTCAACTCAAGTCAGCAAAATAGTCACTGATGTACAACATGTGCTCCCCACAAGACACTCAAAGGTGTTCACCTCCAGTCTTAACCTTAATAATAAAGATCAAAATATGTCTGCTATAAATATCAGGATCCAGTAAAGAATCAAACTCCTCCAGTCACCATTCACCATTCAGGACAATCCACCTCCCAAGGTTCGACTACATGAAAGAGTTAGCAAAATCAGCCCAGAGGAATGTGTCCACTCTTAAGCTCAAGAGAAAGCAAGAACGACCATAGTGTTCTCTGCAAAGATTTTATTAATCGTTTGAGGACCATCCTATAGCAGATATACTGCTACAGGGCGGCACCTGTGCGAAAAATCACATATATATATATACGCATATATATATACGTGATTCACACTCTCGCGGTTTTCGTGGGTCAGGTGGTGAACATTCGACCCAGCTGACCCACGGGTGCTGGGATTTGATCCCCAAGTCAAATGATCAATCCCTGTCCTATCCTGTCCTGTGTTGACAGTAACACAAGTACAGGAAATGATGACATCTACTCTGTCTGGGCACATTCATTCTCAGAGAGAGAAGAATCAACAGAACTGTGAGTAAAAGCACAAATTCAGTTAGAACACTCTAGTCACATTTAACCCCTTGAGCACCCCCCCCCCCCCCCCCACAGTTAACCCCTTCACTGCCCTGTCACCAGTGTAATTAGTACAGTGTACAGATTTTTTGCTAATCACTGTATTAGTGTCGCTGGTGACTTCAGATAGTGCTAGTGTCAGTTAGCGTCAGTTAGCACCGAGTTAGCACCCCTCCCAGATAGCGTCACATTGCCCCTTAGTACACCAGTAATCACATTTAACCCCTTGATTACCAGGAACACGCTCACTTACACAATAAACCTCCATTGCTAGTATAGTGTCTGAACGGATCAATATCTTTGATCAGATCAGAACTATACCAGTGTTCACATTAGTATAGTGTCCCCAGCACCTGCCAGCACCTGCGTTTAGCCCCTACGCTTACCCACCCTTCTCCCCCAGTAAGTGCAGTGTCAGTGGGTCACTGTCACTTGTTACATTGCACACAAAATCGCAGTGTTTGCAGAATCAGGCCTGATCTCTGTTAGCACTTGCTGGTAAATTTTTTGTAGCGGTTCAAGCAGTCCCTGACAGCCAGGTGCTCTTTTTCCTGTGAGTCGCACTAGGTACCTATAAATTTAGTGGCCAAAATGTCTAACGAAAGGTACACTAATGAAGAGGCCTACAGGATTCTGAGCATGTCAGATGAGAGCGAAGGGGAAGACTCACTGGCAGAATCAGGCTCAGAATATGAACCTGTAGACAGCAGCGGCACCCTGACAGATAGCTCAGACGATGGAGAAGAGGTCCCTGCTAAGATCAGGCACATCCGACCCCGTTCCCAGGTTCCTGAGATGTTACAAATGCTTGATGACTCTCAAATGCAGCAGAGTGCCAGTACTAGTACCGCTCTACTTTTTTGGTGAACTGGTGAGCACTAGCAGCCTAGTACATCCTGGTCTTTTACATACCAGCACCGCAGTATCACTTAGTGATGTGGTGAGTCCCATAAGTGCAGTACAAGCTGGTGCAGTGGCGAGCACAAGTAGTATCTCGCAGCCACCAAAAATTCGCACACAGGCCAGTAGAGCCCCTTGCCTCCCTAGCGGTATTATTATGTCAATATTTCTGTGCTCAAAGCGGTACATTTTTTTGCATGGAAATATGTCTTTTTTTTATTGTAGGCCTGTAATTTTTAGGAATAACTCACTGAAATCAGTCCGAACAACGAGTCTAGTAAACATCCCAGGTATGATAAAATTTGAAACACGAAATCATAAATTATAATATAATAAGCAATCATTAAAAATAATAATAATACATTTAATTCAATAATATAATCAAACCAAAAACACTGAAATCTGAAATAGAGCGCCAAGTTTGCACATCACTGAGCTTAGTCGCAAAATTGTTTTCAGTGCCTGATGATGAATTTCCCCACGAATCATTATCACTCAATTCTGCAAGTGGTTCTAATTTACTATCGCTGTTCTCTAGCTGGTCTAAAACCGCTTTTGACCTAAAGGGATGCTTTTTGGACACCATGAACTTTTCTCAGTTTCAAGGCAGAAAGAACAGTAAAAATGCAGGCAGGGCACAGGACAAAGCACTAGGGACAAAATGTATGTGAAATTGTTTGATACAGTAATGTTTTACTATGTGATTTTCATGTATTTAGTGAATGTCACTTTTATTAAAAATTTTTAATTTCCCGCCGGTTCCAGCCCCCATACGTCCCATACGTCCTGACTCTCGCAGAGACCGGAACCCAGAAGACGGATGCCTGATCGGCCGGAGGACATTGCAGGGGGTGCATTGAAGGAGCGCAGAACAAGGTACGTGAAACAGAGATCCTGGAGCAACGCTGCAGGGTAGAGTATAACTCAGGGTTACCGCTTTTGGTACTAAAACTTTACCCCGAGCTACACTCAGGAATACCGCTAGGGAGGCTAGTATCCTTCCGGACGTGCTTGCAAATCCCGATTGGCAGCCCACAAATTCTGCAGCACCCGTACTTCCCCCATTCACTGCTCAACCCAGAATTCAGGTGGAAACAGAAAATTTAACTACTCCCGTTGATTTTTTGGAGCTGTTTTTCACGGAAGGTCTGTATGCATTGATTGTGGATCAAAACAATTTATATGCACAACAGTTTATCGACGCCAACCCAAATTCAAACATTACCAGATCATTTGCATGGAAACCCATTACGGTTTCTGAATTTAAAGTTTTTTTGGGCCTAACCCTCAACATGGGCATTACTAAAAAAAATCAATTGCTGTTGTATCGGTCCACAGACCCAACTCATCATATGCCCGTGTTCTCTGCTGCCATGGCCAGGTATGGATATGACAGTATAATGTGTTTTATGCATTTCAATGACAACACACTCTGTTGTCCTCAGGGTGACCCTGAATTTGACAGACTCCACAAAATTCAGCCCCTCGTAAATCACCTTAATCAAAAATGTGCAGATGTCTATACTCCTCAGCAAAAAATCTGTGTTGATGAGTCCCTCATTAATTTTTCTGTCCGCCTTGCATTCAAACTGTTTCTCCCCAGCAAGTGTGCCAGATATGGGGTCAAGATGTATAAGACCTGTGAGAAGGCAACAAGCTATACATATAAGTTTCGGAATTACAAGGGAAAAGATGTCATGTGGAGCCCAGATGCCCAGACTACATGGGGAGCTGTGGAAAGATAGTTTGGGACTTGGTGTCATCCTTTTCCATATGGGGTACCACTAATACGAGGACAATTTTTATTGAAGCATGTCACTATTTAGACATTTGTACAATCTTGGAATTGGCGCATGTGGCACCGTGCGGCCTTCCCACAATGGCTTGTAAATACCCATCTTAGAAAGGGGAGAAAAAGCCTGCTTGAGAAAGGTTGAATTGCTCACAGTGAAGTGGAAGGACAAACAGGATGTTTTCATTCTGTCTTTCATTCACGCATATACGACCATCCAAGTTGTCATGGCAGCTGGTGTTGTTGAGAAGCCCCTCTGTGGGAGGGGTGGTGTCAGGGATCTCTCCTCCGTGCAGCCATGCAATGGCGCCAGATCTCCTCTGGCTATGGCGGTGCGAGTGAGTATGCGATTCCGTGCATGTGCACTGGCTTACACGTCACTGCAAGGCGGGCTATTTAAACTCCAAATACAGTTTAGTCAATGCCTTCTGGTCTATAATGTTCTGCACTCCATAACCTGATTCTGTTACCTGTATCTGATCTGACCCTAACTAAGAAAGAACTCTGCCTGCACCGACCCCGGCTTATCCCTGACTATCCGCTTGCCTGCTCTCTTGTACTTGATTTGCTCGTTTGATCCTGACCTGGTTTGTCTGACTCTGCTGCACATACTTACCTGTATCTGCACCTGGCCTGTATTCTGGTTGCCGCCATACTTACCTGCTGCTGCACCTACAGTCCTGCACCTGCCCTGCGTCCTGGTTACCGCAATACCTGCCTGCTACCGCATCTACGCTCCTGTGTCCGTTCCTGGTCTGTATCTTGATTGCCGCCATACCTACCTGCTGCTGCACCCACGATTCTGCGTCCGCACCTAGCCTGCATCCGGATCTCCTGGGTCTTCACCTGCCTACCACCAGCTCCAGACCCAAACAGCACTCGTCCCATTTTATTGCTATCCCATCCTGGAATGGCCTGCACCATCTGATAAAAAAGGAGTACAGCGCTTCATAGGCTTTGCCAACTTTTACAGCTTCTGCAAAGGATTCTCAGCCATCATCACTCCTATCAACCAACTGACCAAACAAGGAATCCAATTCTGTTGGACACCGGAAGCCCAAAACGCTTTTGACACATTAAAGGGACTTTTTACCTCAACACCCATATTAAGCCAACCCGGATGCAGCACTACCCTTTGTGGTAGAAGTAGATGCCTTGGAGAGTGCTGTTGGGGCCGTCCTATCACAGCGGCAAGGTCTGAAACTCCTGCTTCATCCTGTTGATTTCTTTTCCCGAAAGCTATCCCCGGTGGAAAGAAACGATGATGTAGGGGACCCAGAGTTACTGGCCATCAAATTAGCCTTGGAGGAATGGAGGTACCTTTTGGAGGGAGCAGCACGCCCCATTCAGGTCACAAGAATCTGGAGTACCTAAAGACTGCGAAACGTCTAAAACCCTGACAAGCCAGGTGGGCACTCTTCTTTTCCAGGTTCATTTTCCACATTACCTATAGACCAGGCTCTAAGAATATCAAACCTGATGCTCTGTCTAGGATGTTCGATGATCCTAAGGATCCCCCTACTCCTGATACAGTGCTCTCAACAGGCAACTTCTGTCTTTTACAACCAGACCTTTTTTTCGCAGATCCAGCAGGCATCTTTTGGGGCTCCATCCCCTCCAGGAATAACTCTGTCCTTTAGAGAAGGGTTATTATGGTCAGAAAACAGAATCTTTGCACCAGAACTACCCGACTGGAAATTTTGGGGCTTTTTCATGACCGTCTGCTGGCAGGATATTTCGGGGTCCCCAAGACCTTAGACTTAGCGCAGAGCCTGTTCTGGTGGCCTGAGTGGGAGAACGACTGCAAGGCTCATGTAAATTCCTGCCCCACATGTATACGGAACAAGGGTAGCAGAAGCAAGACCTGTGGATTATTGAGGCATCTACCAGTCCCTGGACGTCCATGAAGAATGATATCAATGGACTTCATTGTAGGACTGCCACCATCTGAAGGAGCATGTGCGGGAGCGTGCGAGTGCGCGCATGTGCACTAGCATACACGTCACCGCAAGGCGGGCTATTTAAACTTCCAATACAGTTTAGTCAATGACTTCTGGTCTATAACGTTCTGCACTCCATAACCTGATTCTATTGCCTGTATCTGATCTGACCCTGACTAAGAAAGAACTCCGGCTTATCCCTACCTAGCCGCTTGCCTGCTCCCTTGTACTTGATTTGCTCATTTGATCCTGACCCGGCTTTTCTAACTCTGCTGCACATACTTACCTGTATCTGCACCTGGCCTGTATCCTGGTTGCCACCATACTTACCTGCTGTTGCACCTATGGTCCTGCACCTGGCCTGCATCCTAGTTACCGCCATACCTGCCTGCTGCCGCATCTACGCTCCTGTATCCGTTACTGGTCTGTATACTGATTGCCGCCATACCTACCTGCTGCTGCATCCACGTTCCTGCATCTGCACCTGGCATACATCTGGATCTCCTGGGTCTTCACCTGCCTACCACCAGCTCCAGACCCACCCGGCACTCCTGGCTCTGTGCCCTCTGTTCCCATTATCAAGGGGCTCCGAGCGGGAGTAGTAAGAGGATGCCTCCTCTCCACATCAGGCTCCCCAACCAGGTACGTGACTGGTGGACTTCAACCACAAGAAGCCGTACTTAGTTTCCCGAAAAGCCAGGCGCTGGTACAAAAAAGCGTCTATTTATTTATTTCAATTGGCTCTATATAATGCGTTTGCAGCTGCAGGCATCATCCTGGTATCGTTTTTTTCAGCCGGCGATCGGCTTTCATGTAAAAGCAATCCTAGTGGTTAATTAGCTGCAGGATTGCTTTTACAAGCAGCGGGAAAAGATGCCCCCCTTCCCAGACTGTGTAAGGGAATTCCTGCAAGGCGACTGACACATAGAAATACGCTCAACATCACGCATAAAAATAAGCACGGGCGCATTGCTAATAAAAATGAGCATAGGCTCACGCATGTGCGAAAGAATGCGCACACATGGGTACACGTACACTCTTATTCTCTGTCAGCTCCGGTTGTTACAGTGTGTTCCGACCTCATGATTGTCAGAAGTTCTGGCAAGCCATGTATCCAGATCGTGCAGTTCCAGTGGAGTGTTTCCTTAACCCCAGCTGGCCTTTGCGGCATCTCCTCTGTTCCTGACCTGATGCCCTGCTTGATTTATCAAGGTTACACCTCTAGCCACAAGTTCTGCATCCGCAGGCACTCATGTTTCTCCTGTCCCTCAGCACCATCTTTTCCACCTTCAGTGAAGCCTGGGTTGGAGATAAAAGAGAGGCTGACCTCTTCAATTCAGACTTATATCAGGTAAGTGACAAGTTGCCTTCCACCACCTTCTCAGGCAGTTCTGTGTCATCAGGGGAACCTAAGAATGCAGCCGGTGTGTTTCTGCCAGCTGACCATAGAGCTGATTGGAGACTGAAATGGCGACAATCGTCTCTATAGTCTAAGAAATCAGAAGCTACGAGCATTTCATCACTTCAGTTTTGCAGGATATAAACAGCACTATTTGTAAATTAGGAAAGCATCTGATCACACCAATCTTAGTGACATTAGATAATGTAAGGGCAGAGGAGATATCTAGAGTCTGGTAGACCCCAGATTTGTCAAAAAAGAATATATAACAATGCCCTTTGAAGTTTCAGGGGATATTTGCATTAAAAGTGATAAAACAAATAAAAGGGACATTATAAAAAAATTTTTAAAAATCAAATAAGTAAAAAACGTCCAAAAAACAAAACACCCTCACCCCCCACGAGCGCACCTGCGTGCGCTAGCGTTGACCCCGTGCCAGTATGTAAACAGCAATTGCACCATTCGTACCATGCATGTGAGATATCACCGGGAATGTCAGATCAAGGACAGTATTTCTAGCATTAGACATCCTCTGTAAATCTAAAATGGTAGCTTGTAAAGGCTTTTAAAGTGTTGCCTATGGATATTAACCACTTCCCGTCCGGCCCATGTATATAAACGGCCGGACAGGGGCACTGCAGGAGAGGGTTGCCGTTCATAAATGGCGCCAGCCATTTTGGACTGTACTCGTTCCCTGGGAGCATGCAGCACCGCGATCCGGTGCCCGCTTTGCCCTCCAAACACAGCGGAACACCGATCACTGTACGGGACCTCTTGGCCAATCAGTGATCACATGACATGAATAATAGTAAGCAAGATATCCCTTCTGACATCAATGCTTACTACGTGTGAAATCTGTGAATGATCACAGAGATCACATGGTACAAGGCTATTCACAACAGCCTTGTACCATGTGATAAGCTGTGACCAATCACAGCTCTCACAGTATTTCTCAGTAGCTACAAGAATGCAGCCAGAGAAAAGGAGAAATGATTGCTTTTACACCTTTATGGGTGTAAAAGCAATCAGTGTAAGAAAAAAATCTTCATCACCCCCCACAAGTAGTACAGTGTCACTATGGTGACACTGTACTGCTAGGGTGACAGTATGTAAAAAAAAAATAATAATAATATAAAAAAATAAAATAAAAATATAAAAAAAGTTTTTTGAAAAATTATAATTTTTGGTTATTAACTAATTTGGGTTATTTTTTTTCCTTAAAAGATAACTGAAAAAATTTTGGCCAAGATTTATGAAAAAAGATTATTTATTTGCAAAATTGTACAGGAAAAACACTTTTTCCCGATTTTTTTTATTTTTTATATAGCAAAAAAAATAAAAATCCCAGTGGTGAATAAATACCACCAAAATAAAGTTTTATCTGTATCAAGAAAATGCTAAAAAAATTCATATGGGTACAGTGTTGCATGACTGCGCAATTGTCATTCAAACTGTGACAGCGCTGAAAGCTGTAAATTGGCCTGGACAGGAAGGGAGTAAAAGTGTCCGAACATGAAGTGGTTAAAAATGTATGCATTTTGTCACCATTGCACGGGGCATGTACAGTTTTAAAGAATGTCATGTTTGGTATTTATTTACTTGGCATACCATCATCTTTTATATTTTACCAAATAATTGGCCAATATATTGTGTTTTTGTGCATTAAAAGTAAAAAAGTGTATTTTTCTTGAAAAAAATTTGCGTTTGAAAAATTGTTGCACAAGTACCATGTGTCATAAAAAATGGCAGCACCCACCACTTTATTCATTAGGGTATCTTTTTAAAAAAAATATATAATGTTTGGAGGTTCAAAGTAATTCCCTAGAAAAAAATACAGATTTTTTTTCATGTGAACAAAAAGTGTCAGAAAAGGCTTGATCTTCAGGTGGTTAGAAGAGTGAATGATGTGTGGTATAAACTTCTAATGCTGCTACCCTCCAAAATGACCCCTTTTTGGAAAGTAGACACTCCAAACTATTTGCTGAGAAGCATGTTGAGTCAGGAGAAAAATTTATTTTTTTACCACAAGTTATTGGAAAATGACAAAAAAAAAAAAAAATTTACATAAAATTGTCAATTAAATGATATATTGCTCACATATGCCATGGGTTTATGTGGAATTACTCCCCAAAATAAATTTTGCTACTTCTACCAAGTATGGGGGTACCACATGTGAGAGACTTTTTGGCAGTCTAGTCAAGTACAGGACCCCAAAACCCAATAAGCAGCTTCAGGCTTTTAAAGGGCTTTATTTCCTCATTACAGTTCCTGACTACCTATCACAGTTTCGGAGGCCCTGAAATGCCAGGATAGCACCAAACCCCCCCAAGTGACCCCTTTTTGGAAAGTAGACACCCCAAGGAATTTGATAAGAAGCATGGGGAGTATTTTGAAGATCTCTTTTGTTGCCACAAGTTTTTGGAAAACGAAGAAAGAAAACAAAAACATATTTATTCTTTTCTTTTTTTATATTTCAAAACCTTGTTAGAAAAAATTAGATCTGAAAAACACTCACCATGCCTCTGTTTAAATTCCTTGGGGTGTCTACTTTCCAAAAAGGGGTCATTGGTTGGTGCTAGCAGTAGCAGAATGTATTTTCAGGTGTAATTCCACATATACTGTACCTATGGCTTGTGTGAGCAATATATCATTTAAGTGACAACTTTAAAAAAAGTTTTTGTCATTTTCCAAAACTTGTGGAAAAAAATAAATCTTTCATGGACTCAACATGCCTCTCAGCAGATAGCTTAGGGTGTCTACTTTCCAAAAAGGGGTCATTTTGAGGTATTTTTACTGTCCTGGTATTTTAGCACCATAAGAAATTGGATAGGCAGTCAGAAAGTAAATTCCATTATCTGTACCATAGTTTGTAGATGCTGTAGCTTTCACACAAACCAATAAATATGCAGTTATTGGGTTTTTTTTTTTTTACCAAAGACATGTAGCAAAATACATTTTAGCCTAAATTTATGAGGAAATTTGAGTTTTTTGAATATTTTTTATGACAAAAAATGAGAAAATATCTTTTTTTTTTAATTTTCGGTCTTTTTTTGTTTATAGCATAGACAAAAACAACCCAGAGGTGATCAAACACCACCAAAAAAAAGCTCTATTTGTGGAAAAAGGACATACATTTTGTTTGGGTATAGCATTGCATGACCGCGCAATTACCAGTTGAAATAGTGCAGTGTCGAATAGCAAAAAAAGGACTGGTCAGGAAGGGGGGTAAATCCTCAGGAGAACAAGTGGTTAATAAAACCATCCAGCCATCAACTCATGATATTCATCAAACCTTATGATGATGGTCTCAGAAAATGACTAGTTGTAAAACGTTGTGAAACTTATCCATTTCAATTTAATCACCATGGTGCCATGAAAGGTGGGAAAACTTTGTAAATCACTAGATTTGCATTCCTCCAGAATGGCTTTATGCTTGCATGACAGGTGGCAGAGAAAGCCTCCACCCCTGTTCCAGGTTGACATGGATTTTATAGACTATTTTATCCTTCTTGCTAATCAGCTGTCTTTTCTGTTCAAAATGTGCACCTCTCTGTGCTTGAAGGAGTGTCCCTTCTCCCTAACGCACAGTGTAATTGTATGCCCAAATTTTGCACACTATATTATTTACATTTTGGGAAAAACAGTAAAATCACTGTAACACAAGTGCTATTTCACCTTTGTCGCCTATAGACACCAAATTAATCTTCAAAGTTTACAGCAGAGTCACACAGAAGTCTTATCCATATTACTTTCTATTGCCCCAGATTCTTGGCAGTCCTCCAGTCTAATTTAAATCACACCATATTTCCAAATATATTTCGTTAGTTAGGTGGTTCAGTAAAGCTCTGACTGCAGTGGAAAGTTAACCATTTATCATTAGTATTACCTCTGCTGCTATGAGTGACAGCTTCCTTTAGGCTGGTTGTTAGGGAGCAGGTGTCTGCAAAGGGATACAAAGGGAATGGAGAGAGTGAGGAAAATAGAATAGGGTCCTTCTCCAAATTTATACATGACTCTTTGGGTCTGGTATGGATTTTAAGGTGGAACCCTCACAAAAAATGCAGTCCCCACAAAAAATCCATACCAGAAAATTTTCTGAGCCTGGAAGACCAAGAAAGTAATTGTCAAGTAGGTTCCTCCTTCTCAACCGCACCAGGTCACATATCCTCAACATTGGGAGGGCACCTTGTCAGGGAGGGACCCCCTTGTAAAAGCACCTTGTTCCTATATTCATGAGTACAAGGGTCTCTTCCCCATAAACCTGGCCTAGTGGTTGTGGGGGTCTGCAGTTAGGGAACTTATCAGAGTCTGAAAACCTCCTTAAAAATAATAGGGTCTCAAGATACTGTTCTCGCCTATGTGAATGAGTAGGGATGAATGTAGGTAGTAAATAAAGATAAACACTTTTGATGCACTTTATTAAAAAATTAAAAGTCCCCCCAAAAAGTTCCACAACAAAACAAAACTCACTAACTTGCTGAAAGTATAAACCTGCCAACCCACCAACATTTGTACCCATGTCATTTACTCAATGTGAATAAAACCTCCTAGGCCCCACAGTGGAATGTAAACAAAGGGGTGGGGTCTCACAGGTGACATCATTGACCAAACTGAACTAAGGATTTTCTGTGCACAATATTTCCATCTTTCAGGAAGGATCCATACCCAGTTGAAACAATAAATCCATTGTCTACTTATTGTATACTTACTGTAATATTCCATTCATGTAGAAAATCACCAGTTCTGATAAATAACCTATAATACCAATAGCAAGTTTCTCCCAAACAAAATCAAGAAATGCACTGGCTGGAGTGGTGGAGTGTGTATGACAGCAGATGTGTCATGACTAACAAGAAACAGAAGACTGAACGGCATTTAGTACTTGAGTATCCATGCCTGGCCTTGAGTTAGATCATATCATTTTGCTTTATATTTACAATTCCCCTGATGACCCTTATGTGCAGCTTGTATGTTGTTAAAAGAACTCTCTCATGGCCTCTGTTACTAGTAAGCAATGAGAACTAATGACAATATAATATTCAGCTGACAGTCCCTGTAGTAGGACTGTAGAACAGGACTCATTTTATTTTATGTTAGCCCCTTGCTTTGTAGAATGTCCTATAATTGTACTTCTACTTGTCATGCAAGACAATCTTGTTTGAACTTGAACACCATAACTGCATCTATATCAGTAAATGCAACAACTTCATCATCCTCTTTCTGTGTACTAGGAGCTTCGGGTAATGGTAACCATGGCAAACAATCAACAGGAACCTTTTTCAAACTTGGTTTGTATTGTACTATGTATTTAAAATGTTTATCTGGCTATAAACTTCTAGCTCTAATTCCTTTGTGATAAGCAGTCTAATAGGTTATGGTTAGTCTAAACTGTTGTCCCACAAGTATGTTTTTCATTTTCCTGTTGACAAAACACATGCTAGGGCTTTTTTTTTACAGTAAAATACCTTTTTCTGCATTTGTAAAGGTTCTGGATGCAACAGCAACAATTTTCTATACCCGGTCTACATGGCACTGGGTACAAATTTCACCCATGTCATAGTCTGAAGCATATGTAGTAACAATAGTAGGTAGAGAAGGATCAAATAATGCTAGCGCTTCATGGTGATCAGTTTAACTGTTTCAAAGTTGTTCTTGGTGGTATTTTATCTTGACCATGTTTACAATCCCACATAGTATTGCTCGCAATGGCTTCAACTGAGGCCTATTTTGGAATACATTTGGAATACCATGCAGTAAGACATAAGAAAGTATGCAAGGTCAGCTTTCAGATGCTTAAATGAGCCAATGTGTCAAGCGTAAAAAAATGCCATCATATGAGGATACTAGCCACTGCCGCTGAATAAGCACTAAATTAGTGAAGCAATAGGTCCAGGAAAAAAAAGCGATGTGAAAGTGTGTTAAATACTATTTACCTCCCAAGGAGGTGTGTCTTTAATAGAAGCAATGTATAGTGGTAGGTACATCTAAGAATGTGGTGGCAAGGACAAGGTAGGAGAACCGTCTGCTCCTCAGGTAATCCAAGCCTGGAGAGAACTCCATTAGTGGCTGGAATTGCCTGGGATAGAGACTTGATAAAGCTCATGTGTGCAAAACGCCTTGTCAAGGTTACCAGCTTGACTTGCATTCCAAGGCCAGGATCCGCCTTCCACCTCCTCTGAGGCCGCGATAATGTCACTTCCGGAACGCCGAGATCCCCGGCGATTCCAGCCACTAACAGAGTTCTCTCCAGGCTTGGGTTGCCTGAGGAGCGGACAGTTCTCCTACCTTGTCCTTGCCACCACACTCTTGGATGTACCTACCACTATACATTGCTTCTATTAATGGTCTACCTCCTTGGGAGGTAAATAATATTTAACACACTTTCACAGTGCTGTTTTTTCCTGGACCTATCAGAATCAGGTTTTAGGGCCTGATTCCCACTCGTTGAAAGCCCGAAGGTACTCCTTGGATTTTGGGCCCCTTTATTAGTCTAGGCTGTGAAAAAGTCTCACGCATGTGGTATCTTCATACTCCGGAGGAGTAGCAGCGTGTGTGGGATATAACTATGCCTATGTTTTTGTGTGAGAAATTACTTTTTAACAAGACAACTTTGTGAAAAAAAACATTATGGTTTATTTTTTAATTATTTTTTTTCATTTTTAAAGTGTTTGTAACAAAAAAATTACAACTTTAAAAAGCTATCCATGCATCTTGTTAAATACCTTAAATACAAAAGAACTTTTCTCATAAAAAATGAACCTACATCACAACCAATCTTATGTGTCCAAACCCTACATGTCCTAGATCACCATAAATCAAATATAAATAATTAAAGTCTTTATATAATAAAATCTTTTCCTTCCAAATAAGTGTATTTCTTTACTTTATCCCATGTGGTGTCTCCAAATTTTCTTGTACCTCAAAAAAATAAGAACTCAAAATAGTGTATTACCTCACACAGAATAATTAATGTGCCATAAATCGTGAATCATGCAAAATCTGCATAGCATGTGCCAATACACACGTGAAAGAGAAAGAAGAAGAAGAAAAAAAAAAATATATATATAATATATAAATCTAAAAATATACAAATTATAATAACATCAATATAAATAGCAATAATACACGTGAATACACTCCAATTGTGAACACTACAATTGTGAACAATACACAGTGATTCACTCCAATTTTGTGTAAAACAACACTTAAAACAAAAAAGTGATCAAACTTCCAAAACCAGCTCTATCCTAAAATTCCTTCTCCATTTGTGCACAGAAGAATTCAGCTCCCAGTAGCAGAGAAGCTTCTTAAGAAAAAGTCCAGGAAGTGACAAAACGCGTCGGGACACGTGACGTCTGGTGCACTGACGCAGAAATGGAAGTGCGATAGTGGCCATGTGGGAACATGTGCTGGTTTCCCTACTAAAACATACATTGGAAGGTTCTCTGTGACTGGGAGCTGTATTCTTCTGATTATACATTGGAAGCTTCTCTGCTACTGGGAGCTGTATTCTTCTGTTTATGATGTAAGTTATTTAATAAATGCTATTTTAAGAAATCTACCATCATCTCTAATCCCTGATTTATGCCATGAGGAGAATGGAGGAGAAACAACAGGAGTAACTGGGATCTTGGAGAGTGTTTTCATCCATTATCTGAGGAATGCCCTTTTGGTATTGACATAGGGTAATTATTCATTGTTACACCAGCTGGAGTGGATGACTTTATTGTTACACCAATTTTATATCTTCTTGTGCACAAATGGAGAAGGAATTTTAGGATAGAGCTGATTTTGGAAGTTTGATCACTTTTTGTTTTAAATGTTGTTTTACACAAAATTGGAGTGAATCACTGTGTATTGTTCACAATTGTAGTGTTCACAATTGGAGTGTATTCACGTGTATTATTGCTATTTATATTGATGTTATTATAATTTGTATATTTTTAGATTTATATATTATATATTTTTTTTTCTTCTTCTTTCTCTTTCACATGTGTATTGGCACATGTTATGCAGATTTTGCATGATTCACAATTTATGGCACATTAATTATTCCGTGTGAGGTAATACACTATTTTGAGTTCTTATTTTTTTGAGGTACAAGAAAATTTGGAGACACCACATGGGATAAAGTAAAGAAATACACTTATTTGGAAGGAAAAGATTTTATTATATAAAGACTTTAATTATTTATATTTGATTTATGGTGATCTAGGACATGTAGGGTTTGGACACATAAGATTGGTTGTGATGTAGGTTAATTTTTTATGAGAAAAGTTCTTTTGTATTTGCGTTTGCTTTCAAGGGTGAAAGTTGTTAACTTTTCTTTGGGGTGTGATAGTTACTGGTATATGTGGTATTGTGCTATAAGATTGGTTGTTGTTAAATACCTTGGACTGTCTTATTTGTATTTGTACTGTCCTGGTATTTTTGGACCTCAAGGAATGAGATAGGCAGTCAGCACTGATACATTTTGAAACATACTTTATATACTATAGTCTGTAGACTCTATAACTTTCACACAGACTAAATAATATACACTGATTTTTTTTTTACCAAAGAAATGTAGAAGAATACATTTTGGCCTAAATGTGTGGAGAAAAATTATTTATTTGGACAGTTTTATAACAGAAACTAAGAAAAGCTTTTTTTCTAAATTTTTACTTTTTGAAACATGAAAAGTAAAAATCCAGTGGTGATTAAATATCACCAAAAGTAAGCTCTTTTTGTTTTAAAAAATTGTATAAAAAGGATTTGGGTACAGTGTTGCACAACTAAATAATTGTCATTCAAAGTGTGACAGCACAGAAAACTGAAAAATGGCCTAGGCTGGAAGGGGGTGAAACAATTTGGTCTTGAAGTGGTTAAACTGGTTTTATATATATTCAATCAATACAAAAGTGAAGTGAAAATAACAGACTTAATAACTAGCATATTAACCCTGTTATTCCCTGTTTAGGACATTAAACCTTGCAAGCCAGTTATATGCCAGAGAGAAAACATGGCTATGTACTGTATTGATTCATGCCCCTGAAACATGAATCTTTGAAATCTGCTGAGATAATTTTGTGGATCAAAACATAGTCATTGTCATTTCTAAAATGGTTGTGTTTCTTTCAAGCACAGCACCTGTCATATTGAGTATCTTCTTCATAACTTCAAAGTTATGAAAGTCATAATCTCAAAGCTAGCTGAGGTCAGAAGATCTTGGCTATTTTGATTGATGTTTTGTCATTTTTTTTCCTCAATACCTTGCATTATTTCTGCTGACTTCTTTTGCACCTTAGATGATAAGATATAATACTCTTTTGAAAACCTCTTACCTCCTAATTTGTTTAATGTAAACTATGATTAATTAAATAAGATTCCAAATATAAAAAAAAATGCTATGGCTATATTTGAAGCATTAACTGATTTAATTTTTTTGCATCACATACCATTTTCTCATTTTAATTCTTCTGGTACCTCTATAGCTTTATTAATAGCTTTATTAGTGTTAACTATTGCAAATGGTCATGACTCTTTCATATAAACATTTTATAATAAATATATCCAATGGGTTTTAGTGTATGCATGGCATTTAGTATGGTTTCTGTTTGATAACAATACAATGACTGTGGTTACATAATTTCAGAGTTGCATCTAATTCTGAATGTGCAAATCTTCATATACTGTATTTGTGACATCAGGTAGGGCTTACATTCCTGTTTATAAGGCAGGGCTTACATCACTGTTTGATGTACCAACTAGATATGTACATTCCGGACATTTTCATTTAGTTTGGGATGCATTTGTTAATTTAAGAATTTTGTTTCATCATATTTGTTATGTTGAACCAATTTATTTTCGGAATTCATTTTGTATTTTCAGCATTCATTTTACATATTGGTTGGTCCAGGTAGACTTGAAAAATGTTAGTTCTTCTGCAAGATTGCTATATATTCAATATCTTATCAAGTCGAATGGATTTGATATTTTTGGATGCTAGTCCAACACACCAGGAGAAATGGCATGAGCTGATTGGACAATATTGACTGCCATCAGGTGCATCTGGATTAACAATTCTGAACTAGATGGACTTTTGTCTTTTTTCAGCCACACTAATTATGGAACAAATGGAACAAAATTCGGATCCACCAAACTACTATTGAAAGTAGGTAGGTGGTCTTTTTCCTGTTTTCCTTGGGGGCCCCCTCAAGATACCAACGGTCACACCTGGACACAGCTACGAGATCTCGGAAAGGGAATGCACTCAAGTCACCTCAGTTGCGATTGCAAACACTTCAGTTTTATTGGCATAACATCAGGGTTATTATACTGTAGTCTTTGGGCAAACACACCCTCAGACCATCCAATTAAATACCGTATATACTCGAGTATAAGCCGAGTTTTTCAGCACATTTTTTGTACTGAAAAACGGCCCCCTCGGCTTATACTCAAGTCAACATCTGCAGATAGTGGGGCGCGCCCCCCAGGGGGGCGTGAGGCTCCGTCAAGGGGGGCGCGTACAGGGGTGGGCAGAGGGCTGCTGTCTCTTACCTGGCTCCCGATGATCCATCCAGGAAGCGCTGCTCCTTCCGTCACTCCGGCCACTCCCTCACTACGCCTCCTCACCGGTGATTGGCCGCCAGAACTGTAGCTCAGGAAAGGTACACAGGCGGCCAATCACGGGCGAGGAGGCGGAGCCGAGCGGACCCACGAAAATTGAGTGAGGGAAAAGCCGGTAAGTGTGCAGTGCAGAGGTGCTGCTGCAACCACATATGCTGGCTGCAGCAGCACCATACTGCAACAGGGGTCAGCAAGTGTCATTGGTGTCAGTGGGAGGAATAGTGCCGCATCATTGGTGTCACTGATACTAATGATGGGGCATTATTCCTCCCACTGACACCAATGATGGGGCACTATTCCTCCCAGTGATACTAATGATGGGGCATTATTCCTCCCACTGACACCAACGATGGGGCACTATTCCTCCCAGTGATACCAATGATGGGGCACTATTCCTCCCACTGACACCAATGATGGGGCACTATTCCTCCCACTGACACCAATGATGGGGCACTATTCCTCCCACTGATACCAATGATGGGGCACTATTCCTCCCACTGACACCAATGATGGGGCACTATTCCTCCCACTGATACTAATGATGGGGCACTATTCCTCCCACTGACACCAATGATGGGGCACTATTCCTCCCACTGACACCAATTATGTGGCACTATTCCTCCCACTGACACCAATGATGGGGCACTATTCCTCCCACTGATACTAATGATGGGGCATTATTCCTCCCACTGACACCAACGATGGGGCACTATTCCTCCCAGTGATACCAATGATGGGGCACTATTCCTCCCACTGACACCAATGATGGGGCACTATTCCTCCCACTGACACCAATTTTTTACATTGACTAGTAGGTGCCTCATTTCCCACCCTCGGCTTATACTCGAGTCAGTAGTTTTTCCCAGTTTTTTGTGGTAAAATTAGGTACCTCGGCTTATATTCGGGTCGGCTTATACTCGAGTATATACGGTACATGTACATTTTTTTACCTTAACTCAACAATTATTTGTATGAGGTTTGCATTTTCACTCTTCTGCTTTATCTATCATACCATATCTGGTCTATCGCCCAGACCATGACTGTAATCTGACCCAACACCCAAGTTGTGGTTAAAACTTTTCAGAAGTGAGAGTAAACCTTATCTGCTTTTTTGTAAAGTTTGCAAAAACACTCATTTCTACATGAAGCTGGCATAGACAGTTTTGTTAGTGTGTACATATCTCATATATGTATGTTAAACTAGCATCTTGTATTAGTGTATACAAAATGGATTCAGTTATATTCCATTTAATCCTTTCAGTCCCCTCTTTTATCACATAGTGATAACACTTTTCATTGACTCACTCTCCCTATTGTCTCAATCCAATGCATTTCCTCATATTGTTGAAGCAAAAACATTTCCTCCTTTTCCTTCTCATTATTTCTCATTTTGATACACATGATCATTCAGTTGTGATGAGGTAACCCCTCACCCATCCTGAACTCCCAGAGGGTTTCTTAACCACTGGCCCCTTTCTATTATATGAAATCTCCAATAGAAACCAGAGTGGGACAATGATAATAGTCACTATTGATAAGATAATAATCAGGTTCATCCAGTCCTCACGGGGATCCAATAGGTTGGGTAGCAGAGTTCTTGGCTCCTTCTTCTGTTGGTTGATCAGCTTGATTGTGTCTCTCATCTTGGGAAATCCTTTTGACTCTTGATGCATGGATCCAGGTGCCTGATCCTTCAGTAAGAACAGCTGTACGTGTAATGGCCACGATCACTGTAGGTTCTCCAAACCGGGGTCTCACCCTTGGATCCAGTCTTCAGATCACCACTTGATCACCTACCTCGAAGGGGTGGGTTGGTTGATCTGCGGATAAAGGAAAAAAACAGCAGCATCATTTTGTTCGCTATTCAACTTTTCACACAATGCTCTGCCTGTATCACCTCTAAATCCCCTTTCTGCCACAGAGGGGGTTGCTGTCTAGTCCAAGGGGTAGGGAATGGTCTGCCCATTAGTATCTCAAAGGGAGACAACTTACTCCGCTTATGAGGTGTCATCCTTATTTCAGCTAGTATAGCAGGTAACACAGCTGGCCAATTCTTCAGAGTCCCTCCCATGGCTTTCACTAATTTATCCTTAATTGTTCTATTCATTCTTTCCACTACTCCAGAACTCTGAGGGTGGTAAGGAATATGGAGCTTCCATTGAATACTCAAAGCCTTTGAGACTCCCTGAGTCACTGCTGCAGTAAAAGCTGGTCCCTGATCGCTTTCTATGAACAAAGGACAACCCCATCTAGGGATGATTTCCTTACACAAAACCTTGACCACTGTCTCTGCTGTTTCATTCCTACATGGGAAAGCTTCCGGCCAACCTGAAAATCTGTCTACTACAACCAACAGCTTATCTCCTTCTTTTGATTTAGGGAGATGTGTAAAATCTATCTGTAGATGTGTGAATGGTGCCTCAGAGGGTGTTAAATGTTCATGTTTCCCATGCTGGCCATGCCCAGGGTTGTTTTGTAAACAAGTAAGGCACCTTCCCAATGTTTCCTTCACCAGATCATGGAGAAACCATACACAAAATCGTTTGCGCATTTCTTTCTCCACTAACTGTTTTCCCTTATGACCTTCACCAAGAAAATTTTGAATGAATAATACAGCAGCTGCCTGTGGAAGTCCTACAATCCCCTCTTTTGACATAAGACCATGTTTGTCTTGTGTCAAACCTCTGCTAGCCCAAAAATCAACTTCACTCTTAGAGGCTTGTGCCTGCAGTGTACCTAAAAGCTCATTTGACAGTAGGGATGGAGTGGACAACATTACCATAGATAGATCTGCTCGATTGTGCCTTTTGTGACTGGGTCTTTGGCATTAGTATGTGCCCGCACTTTAATGACCGCTATCCTTCTTGGAAGTTGGAGTGCAGCAAGCAAATCCTGGATCAAAGAATGATGGGATATTGACTTGCCATCGGCCGTAGTGAAACCACGGCGTTGCCAAATACGGCCAAAATCATGTACAACCCCAAAGACATATTTAGAATCTGTGTATATGTTAACATCTTGATCTTGATAAAGAGTGCAAGCTCGTGTTAGGGCCACTAATTCAGCTGCTTTTGCACTGGGGTAGGGGATGGAACCTGTTTCAATAATAAGAGGTGGTTCTACTACTGCATAGCCTGTGATGTATGTAGCATCACTAGGGCGCGTACAAGATCCATCGACAAACACATCAGGGGCTCCAGGAATCGGAGTCTCCAACATATCTAGTCGCGGAGAAGTGTCAGCTTGGATAACATCCAGGCAATTGTGCTCCTCCTGCAATTCTGGTGACTTTGTATTGTGAAGATTAAGCAGGGAGGACAATAAAAGAGACGGTCCGGATGTAGATGGGCTGTATTTAACTGTGAGATTAGTGGTGGATGTCAAAATTACTTCACATCCCGCCAGGCGTTGTGCTGACATGTGTTGAGTGTTAATGTTTTTCAGTACATGTAGGACATGATGAGATGTGTGCAATATCAATGGGTTCCCCAAAACTATGATAGATGCCATTTCCACAGCCAAGGCACACACAGACAAAGCTTGGAGACACCCCGGCGTGCCCTGGACCGGGATGGGCATTGTTTTTGATAAATATGCTACAGGCCTCATGGCACCTCCGTGCTCTTGAGCTAGTACTGCAGCCATGGTTTTACATGCAGATTGACAATACAAATGAAAAGATTTAGTATAATCCGGTAACCCTAATGCGGGAGACGAAACCAGTGCTGTCTTCAAATATTCAAATGCCCGCACCAATGGCGGCGTCCATTCAATACGGTCTGGCTGATCTTTCAGTGTCACTTGGCGTAATACATTGTCATAATAAGAACAGTCAGGAATCCACTGTCTCCAATAGTTTACCATACCTAGGAAGGATTGCATCTGAACCTTAGTTTCTGGTTTTGGTTGTTGACATATTGCTGCCACTCTCCTTGGGCTCAGCCCCCTCTGGCCCTCAGATAATACAAATCCTAGGTTCTCAACTTGTGGTGCCACAAACTGCATCTTTTTGCGAGAGACTTTCTGTCCCTGATCAGCCAGAAACCGTAACAATGACAATGAATCAGCCTGACACGCCTTCTCGCTCACAGAACTAATCAGTAAGTCATCCATGTATTGGATAAGTACTGAACCATGGGTGGGTACCCAGTCATTGAGCATGGATCTACTGGCCATGGTATATGCTACATAACCCTGAGGGAGACGGGTCCAGGTTAGCCTCTCCCCTTGAAAACAAAAAACAAACAATACCTGTATCTCCGGGTCAACTGGGACACTAAAAAATGCATTTGACAGATCAATTACTGTAAAATGTGTGGCGTTGGCAGTTATAGCATTTACCAAAGTTGTTATATCTGGGACTACAGGGGCAATACGGGAGCACATGAAATTTATGATACCAGACCTATCCATCTTTTGCTTGTACCAGGAGGGGAGGTGTAATGCAAGTGGGGGTTTCCTTGGATTAGGGCATCCCTGTACTATAGCATCCAGCTCTTTGGGATCTATTGCCTTTAAAATCAGCTGCTCCCCAATCATCATGAATGGAAAGGCTGAATTCATCATATCTAGCTCAGCTGTCTCATCTTTAACTTCCCCCTTGTTACTTTCTGCTGACCTAAGAATTCTATCACTCTTTTCTACCTTCTTTATCATCCTCTTTACTTTCCTTTTATCCACCTCAGTATCCCTTTAACTAACACTCCCAGTTTCCCCATCTGAGCTAGATTCTTCTGACTCCCCTGTATGTATCTGGGAAGCAGCAATAAGAACCTCTTCATCTTCATCTACTTGTTTTACCTGTGGGAGTGCTGGGTATAATGGGGCTGCATGTGGAGCTGTAGGGGCAGGATGTGCCTCGCTGTGTTTGTATGGTGGTGGTGGTGTGAAATCATTTGCTACAATTAGAGTCTTATAGCCTGGTGCATACTTCAACCAATTCTTACCCCCTTCATACATATAATTCTTATCCCAATCTGGATTTCCAGTTCCCCAAATACCTACCTAAGGCTGTTCATGCAAACACATTCCTCTAATCATATCCATACACATAGTGTCATTTCCCCCTTCTCAAGGAAAACTAGCTCCACCCAGTCTTTTTGACCATCCCACTAAATTATCCACCCAGGGATTAACATAATAAATATCATAAGGGGATACCCTTGCTACATATTCTTTACAAGTTTCATTTAAGGTAGATGTGTTCTTTCCCCTCAGCTTTCTAGTTTTTCTTAACAACTTAATCAACTTTTGTGGCGGCACATGACGAGGTCCTTCCTCCTTACCTGAGGAATTACCCATAGCAGTAAATTAGTAAACTAACAAACAAGACAAAAAAACAACAATAACACACTTTTTACAAATTATACAAAGTGCTGTGCCAGGTGTGTCCTGGTATTATTCCCCGAGCCGAGAATCCCTTAGTCTTGCTCCTAAAACTCCACCCACCAAATTTCCCTTAAGTTCAGAATAATTACCTCGGTAAAGAAAGCATTAAAAAAAACAAAACTCTCACTTACCTTGGCAATTATCCCACTTCTGACACCACTGAAAGTAGGTAGGTGGTCTTTTTCCTGTTTTCCTTGGGGGCCCCCTCAAGATACCAACGGTCACACCTGGACACAGCTACGAGATCTCGGAAAGTGAATGCACTCAAGTCACCTCAGTTGCGATTGCAAACACTTCAGTTTTATTGGCATAACATCAGGGTTATTATACTGTAGTCTTTGGGCAAACACACCCTCAGACCATCCAATCAAATACATGTACATTTTTTTACCTTAACTCAACAATTATTTGTATGAGGTTTGCATTTTCACTCTTCTGCTTTATCTATCATACCATATCTGGTCTATCGCCCAGACCATGGCTGTAATCTGACCCAACACCCAAGTTGTGGTTAAAACTTTTCAGAAGTGAGAGTAAACCTTATCTGCTTTTTTGTAAAGTTTGCAAAAACACTCATTTCTACATGAAGCTGGCATAGACAGTTTTGTTAGTGTGTACATATTTCATATATGTATGTTAAACTAGCATCTTGTATTAGTGTATACAAAATGGATTCAGTTATATTCCATTTAATCCTTTCAACTATCACATCATGTGACATCATATGAATGAAACAAATGCAGTAGTTTATTTTGTTATAACATTTTTCAGATTTGTTGCCATTCTTTTCTGTGTCCATTCAGAGATTAGTATACATCTGAATCTCCGAGAATGAAATTTTCATCCAAAAAACAAAGCAAAATGAAATGAATCACACACATCTAGTACCAACAAGGATCTAACTAAAAACAAACATTTCTCATAGATGGCCTTTACTTCATAAGGACACTTCCAGAGGTTGCATTGGCAGAAGACCAATAGCACTGTACATTCAGCAATCAAATGCAATGACATTTATATAATTATTTTTCACACAAATAGAGCTTTCTTGGTGGTTTTTGATCATTTTTTTATTTTTTATTATATAAACAAAAAAAATTGAAAATGATAAAAAAAAATCTACTTTCTGTTATAAAACATATCCAATACAAAAATAAAAATCAAATTTCTTCATAAACTTAGGCCAAAATGTATTCTGTATGTCTTTGGTAACAAAAATCCCAATAAGTGTATATTGATTGGTTTGTGCGAAAGTTATAGCATATATACTGGAATTGTAATTTTTTTTATACTAGTAACGATGGTGATCAGTGAGTTATAGTGGGACTGTGATAGTGCACTGACATCTCCAGTGACACTAATACAGCCATCAGTGATAATACTGTCACTGTACTAATGTCACTGTCAGGGAAGGGGTTAACATTTGGGGGCAATCAAAGGGTTCACAACAATAAAGCAAGAGCAAGCCACCAAAAATGACACTAATTGTTAATGTCATAAGCACCTCTCCGACTCACTTGTACAAGTGTGGATACATAAACCCAGGGGACAGCATACTAAACAATATGATAGTGTGACAAGAACACGCCTATCTGAAAAAGAAGGTTTCTAAAAGATCCACGCGGAGTAGTATGAATTCAAATGAATTTAACAATACTTTATTTGATCACATAGATCATGGGGAGGTTAAACATGAGCACGGTGTACATATGAAAAAAATAAAATCATGTTTAAAAACACTTAGCGTCTTCAATTTAGGGTCATCTTAGCCAACAGAGCACCATATAAGGCAGAGTAGTGTAATGATGGAATAGTTATCCTGGATTTCCGTAGGTTTCCTGCTTAATATTTGTGTGAACCGTATATTCAGTGGGTGTGTTCCCAGTATATGTCAGGGACCTCCTGGAATGTACAAGCTGGAACACAAAAATACATGGTATGTATCTAGCAATATGGAAACCAAATCACATCCAAAATTTACCAGGCCTCCCTCCACAATAGTCAATGGATACTGCTGTTACCTTCTCAGAGGTGAGACTATCATACCCGCCTCTCAAATGTAGGGACTTCCTGGATAGCCACCCCAAATGGAACAAGGTCCACAGTACCAAATGATTCTGAGGATATACATAGAAAAAGATAATAAATGTGTAGATCATGGGCATCAGGTAACCCCGAAAACAAAACACACATAGAGATGTGGATATATTACCATCAATGAGGATCAAGAAGACTCCTGTCGACTTGAACTAAGATCAGGTCCTTGATGCTTTTCCAAAAATGCATATGGGGGTGAGGGACCAGGTATACACGATGCGTGGATTTCAAACACATATAGTGTGTATATAGCATATAGCAGGCCGTAGATACCTGAATTTAATATACCCAGTAAAGGGTTTCCAAAAATTGCTCAATTTGAGAAGGTTATTTGCGGTTTTATAAGGATGTGGCTATGTCACAGCAAAAAAATACCTGAATAGGATAGCGTATATATATATATATATATATATGTAGATTCTCCTCCTGAGAGGATTTCCAAAAAATTCCCCGAGTATACAGGGTAAATTAGGCCCATACAACATGCCCTATGAACACCATGTAGGCTCTGTAAATCTCAACAGCCGTAAGCTTTTAAATAACTTGCCACCGGTGGAAGATATGTTTCCCTGAGGGATTGCCGTTTGCGAACCGCTGTGATAATAGCCCACTGGTAGTTCTCAAAAGGTCTTGGGCCTACCTAACAGGGAGCTGTGACACCGCCGTTCCTTCCCGCCTCGTGGGCGCCGCACCCTGTGAAGACGCCGAGCATAGTGACGTCAATACGTTGACGCGTTTTGTCCGCCAATCACCGCAGACTTCGTCAGAACTGGGAGGGGACTTCAATCCTTTGCCTTATATGGTGCACTAATTGCATACCAAAAAGTCTCCACCTCGCCATCTTGTGTTGAAAGAATATCACTACATTGGGAATATCCAAAAGTGAATTAAAACATATATCTTGAATTTTAAAATGATTGCTGGATGTGGAAGAGGAGCCTAATTACTATGGATCAAATCATCTTCCAAGAGAATGATAAACAGGAGATTATTATTAGCATATTTCACTTTCACATAGGGAAACATCAAAACCAAGTCCAGCTACTAAGATTTCAAAAACAGTCCTATTGTTCTATATGCTCACCACCTAATAAGAGTAGAAAGAATTGAACAATTAGGTTCATATTTTGTCCACAGAGGCCCATATTTAGTTCATATATAAGGTATCGCAATGTAGATTATAGCTCAGGGTATATAGAGAGTTCAAGGGAATTTATTTCAAAAACACCCCAAAGTTAAGTTCTGTGTTTAGTCCAGATGGGACAAGTGCCCCTAGGGTATAAATCCAGAATTTTTCTTTTTGTAGGAGGACTTTATCAAAATCACCCCGACGAGCCGAAATGTTCAGCAGAAAGATCCCTTTTACTTTTAGACCATCTGTTTTGCCCCCGTGTACTTCTTTAAAGTGTTGCGCCAATGGGTTCACTTTTTCTCCCTTTCTTACATTCCTATTTTCATTTCTAATGTCTCTCAGATGTTCACCAATCCTAGTCCTAAGGCTTCTTTTGGTTTTACCTATATAAATCTTTTTACATGGGCATTCTATCATGTATATCATTTTACTACTAGAACAGTTAATGAAGCTTCGTATTTGAAATATCCTAGAGTTATCATTGTTGAAGAACTGATTAGACTTATGTACAAATGGACAAATCTGACAATGACCACATGGAAACATACCATATACACCAGTCTTCCTAGTTAGCCAGTTTCTCTGTGGTACCCTCTGAAATTCTGATTGTACTAATATATCATTTAGATTCCGAGTTCGTTTTGCCACCATATGGGGGCTCTCTCCTACCACTTTCGCTATCTGCGGATTTTGAATTAGTAAATGCCAATGGGAGTCCAGGGCCTTCTTGACTTCATCCCATTGTTGTCCGAATTTAGTTATGAATCTTACCGGTTGGTTTTCAGTATTCGCAGCTGCCTTTGGTTTTGATTTATTAATTAGTTCCTCTCTTGATTTACCGAGGGCTCTTCTTTTTGCTCTTCTTAGGGTTCTATGTGAATAGCCCCTCTCTCTGAACCTTTTGTAGAGCTGGATAGATTCATGTCTATATTCTAATTCTTCTGTACAGTTTCTTTTTATTCTCTGGAACTGACCAATAGGGATTCCCTGTTTTAGACTCTTTGGATGGTAGCTATTAGCATGTAGAAGTGTATTGGCCGCTGTTTCCTTTCTAAATGTTTTAGTGACCAGTTTATTTTCGTGGACAGAGATTGACAAATCCAAAAACGTTATCACCTCTCTATCCACTGTATAAGTAAGTTTGATATTTCTATCATTCTTGTTCAAAAATTCCATAAAGCTTTTAAGCTCATCCATACCTCCATCCCATACCATTAGGACATCATCAATGTATCGCAACCAGGTTATTGCATATTGTTTATAGGGAGTGGAGGGATATACTAGCTCCTCTTCCCACATACCTAGATGTAGACATGCGAATGCCGGGGCCCAAGGTGCTCCCATGGAGGTACCACATATTTGCTGATAGAAGAAGCCCAGAAACTGAAAACAGTTATGGGTCAACATAAACTCAAGCAAATCCAATATAAATTCATTTTGGGCCTCCATTTCAGGAAAATATATCTCCAGAAAATGGGCCACCGCTTTTTGTCCCCAAACGTGTGGGATGGAGGTATAAAGTGATTCCACATCGATGCCCACCAGGAGTGCACCTTCTGGTACTTTTACATTTAGAATTTTTTTTTTTTTTTTTTTTTAAGTACATCCCCCGTATCTCTTACATAAGATTTGAGCTCCAAGACCAAGTCCTTGATCAAGTCGTCTACAAATTTACCTATTGGTTCCAAAGGGCCACCAATAGCAGATACTATAGGGCGTCCCGGTGGTTGAGAGGGATTTTTATGTATGTTTGGGATTACGTAGAAGGTGGGGATATTATATGTATCAACTGTCAACATATCACATTCCCGTTTGGTTAATAGGTTTGCTTCACGTGCCAATCCCACTTTTTTATTTAGATCAACCACCAGTTTTGGGAACGGGTTATTATGTAGTTTGCGATATGTATCCAGACTCCTCAGCTGTCTAAACACCTCCTTCTCATATTCCACACTCTCTAGTAGTACTACATTCCCCCCTTTATCACTCTTTTTAATCACAATGTTTTTAGCATCCAGGATAACTATTCCATCATTACACTACTCTGCCTTATATGGTGCTCTGTTGGCTAAGATGACCCTAAATTGAAGACGCTAAGTGTTTTTAAACATGATTTTATTTTTTTCATATGTACACCGTGCTCATGTTTAACCTCCCCATGATCTATGTGATCAAATAAAGTATTGTTAAATTCATTTGAATTCATACTACTCCGCGTGGATCTTTTAGAAACCTTCTTTTTCAGATAGGCGTGTTCTTGTCACACTATCATATTGTTTAGTAGGCAATCAAAGGGTTAACTGTGTGCCTAACAAGTGTTGCCTAACAATGTGTGCTGCTTCTACTAAGAGATGTGTCTGTTTTATCTCCCTGCATTGCAGGGAGAAAAAAACAGCCACATCTATGCTCTGTGTACAGAGCCCTGTGTTATTTGTAAACACAAGGCTCTGTACTGTGATCCGCTAAGCGGATCAGTGGGTCCTGGCCATAAATTATTGGCTCAGACCTGCTGATCAACTTGTGCTGAATGACAGCACAGATGGGGTGGTTGGCACACATACATGTGCGTAATCCAGCACAGAGCCACCTCCTGCAGCAGTATATCTATATGGAGCAGTCTGCTACTGGTTAATCATAGCTATCTCACATACATATCAAAGTACCATATATACACTAAGATCCTTAAATCTTTTAAGACTTTAAACCAAAATCAAAATACAGTTCAGAACAAATATTTTTAATTTTGTACATAATACATAAACATCAAAAGGTATGAACTGGAGGAGCATGTGCAGCATCCCAAGATGGAGGACATGTGATGGGTGAGCTCCTCCGATCCTCAGTTTGCAACGGCCTCCCGACATTCTTCTGAAGCGGACAGGCCTGGGAGTGCTCTCTTCCAAATCAGGACACCCTCAAGCACACACATGGGAAAAATCGGGTGGTGGAAGCTGCCCATGCTGCCTCCTCTGGATCTGAGGTCTTTTCACTAGGCCTGCATCCCCGGCCTCGAGTAGCTGCGGAGGGTCAAGTGAGTGCTCCAGAGAGTCCACTGAAATGCCGGGGATGGACACAGACACCCCTGCTGTCTTGCCTCCTACTTCAGTACCCCCCCTATCCGACGATGGTTATCCTGGAGGAAAAATTGCAGGTATTTTGTATTCAATATCAGCTGCACTATCTCGGCTGAAATCAGGAAATTAGCCCAGGAGCTCAAGAGGGAGATTACTCAATTGGGAGACCACACAAACCACCTTGAAACAAAGTTTAATGAATTAGTGCAATATGTGCATGTCTTGGAAGAGGATAATGCGAATTTGAAACATTCCGTGACTCAATTACAGCTGCAGCAGTAGGACCTGGAAAACGGAACGTCGCCAGAATATTTGTGTTTGTGGCATGTCTGAAACGGTCCCTGACTCCCAATTTAAACTTTACATGCTATCTCTGTTTACCAGTCTGGCTCAAAAAGTCCCAAATGCTGACTGGCGTATGGACAAGGCCAATATATTGTTAGGCCCAAAGCCTCTTGAGGGTTCTAGTCCCAGAGACGTCATCATTCATTACTTCGAGAGTGAAAAAGCCTTGCTCACCTCTACCCGCAAAAAAGCCTCCCTGGAATTTAAGGGGGACAAGCTTCAGATTTTCAGTGACCTATCCCCTGTTACTTTGGCTAAGAGACGTGTTTTGAAGCCAGTTACTACTCATCTCCAGCAGCATCGTATTGCCTACCAGTGGGGATTTCCTTTTAAGCTTGTTGTCACCAAAGATGATTCCAAAGTTTTACTCCGCAATCTACATGAAGCAGACGCCTTCTTCAAACAGCTGGGTCTTCCCTCCCTGCCATAAGAGGCCTTTTTGCAACCTCCTACACCATCCAGGTCTTCTGCTACTCCCCGCAAGATCTTAACACCTACTAAACCCGGGATGAAGAGGTTTCCAGCTGTCGTGTTGCCCCCTTGTATGTCAGGCTTTTTGTCCTGATGGGTTTATATTTTTGATGATATCTTTATTTCCAGTCGTATTCACTGCGACTTCTGTTCTTTGTTATGCATTTGTTATTACTAGGCCTGTTGCCACGATAATTGCCTGGTTCTCTGTATATGTTGATTCCTGTCTTGTCTCATCGATGATAATTTTTTTGTATGCTCAGGTTGTACAGCTGCTATACCTATTTCTGTCGCATGATGACTTTAAGGCTGTTGTCATATAATGTCAAGGGGCTTAATTCAATGCAAAAACAGTGGATGGTTCTGAAGGAGTTCAGATTCTAGGTAACAGATATTATATTCTTTCAGGAAACCAATTTTAAACAGGATGGCTCTTTTAGTTTTGCCTCCAAGAGCTTCCCACAATCCTACTGAGCCTTTGATCCCTTCGGGAAAGCCGGAGTAGCTATGTTGATCCGGAAAAACTGCTCCCTGAGGGTCTCCTCCTCTCAAGTTGACCCACATTGTCTTTATGTTATGTTGGAATGTATGTATGCGGGCTCTCCAGTGGTACTTTTGAATTTGTATGCGCCCAACTCTAGTCAGCTGTTATTCCTTTCTCAGACTTTAGACAAGCTATGTTTGATATCTTCTCCCTCTATGATTATTGGGGGGGATTTTAATTTAGTTATGTCTCCCCATAAGGATAGAAGAGTGATCTTTGCCCCTACTCCATCGAAGAGGCTATGCTCCTCCTCAATGACTCAAATTGATTCGGGAGCATCGCCTCTTCGATGCCTAGCAAGTCAAACATCCTCTCCATAGGCAATTCACGTTCTATTCCACACCACATCGCATGTACTCTAGATTAGATCACTTTTTTATCCCCTTCCTGGTCTCTTCGGAGATCGTTCTGATGACTTTGTCGTACCATGCCTCACTATCACTTGATCTCATTCTCATTTTTAAACAGCAGTTTGTGCTGCACATAAAAACATATTTGTATTGATTAGTAGTGATGAGATGAATGCTCAGGATTTGCATTTGGGGTAGTTTCATGGACTTAAAAAAATTTGGGTGATGAATCTGAAACAATATGAATTTCAAGTCAATGGAAGCCAAATGTTGGAACACAGTAATTCATTTTTATAGGCTAATGGATAAGGGATTATTAACCATTTGCTTACAGGGCACTTATACCCCCTTTCTGCCCAGGCCAGTTTGCAGCTTTCAGCGCTGTCACACTTTGAATGACAATTGCGCAGTCATGCAACACTGTACCCATATGAAATTGCTAAACAAACCAAAAACAACTGAAAATGTTGAAAAAAAAAATATTCTTAGTTTTTGGTATAAATAAAATTTTGTAAATAAGTGATTTTTCTCCTTCACGGATGTGCGCTAATGAGGCTGCAGTGATGGGTACTGATAGGCTGCACTGATTGGCACTGATAGGTGGTACTGATGGGCATTGACAGGCATCACTGATGGGCACTGAAAGACACTCAAATATGGCACTGATAGGTGGCACTGACTGGCACTGATAGGTGGCACTGACTGGCACTGTTAGGTGGCGCTGACTGGCACTGTTAGGCAGCACTGACATGCAGCACTGACGGGCACTGATAGGTGGCACTGATGCGCACTGATAGGCGGCACCGACTGGCATTGATAGGCAGCACTGACTGGCACTGATAGGTGGCACTGATTGGCAGCACTGATAGGTGGCACTGCCTGGTATTGATAGGTGGCACTGACTGGCACTGATAGGTGACACTGAAAGGCAGCTCAGATGGGCACTAATATGTGGCATTGATGTGCACTGGTAGGCACTAATATGTGACATTGATGAGGCACTGATGGGCACTGGCAGGTGGCATTAATGAGCACTGACAGCAGGCATTGATGGGCACTGACAAGTGGCACTGCTGGGGCTACACTGATCATCAGGGCACACTGATCATCAGTGCCCTGATGATCAGTGTACCTGTTCCCTCTGAGGAATGCCAACTATCGGCTCTCCTCTTCTCTCGAGCTGTCAGCGTGACAGCTTGTGAGGAGAGGAATGCCCATAACCAGCTTTTCCCTATATACATGCGATCAGCTTTGATTGGACACAGCTGATCACATGACCGAGCCGACATCTTCGGCTCTTTCCGTTGATCGGTGATCCGCTGTGTCCCTCGGACTACCGATCGCCACGCTGCGCGCTCCCAGAGCCGCACATGCATGGTTAGAGTGACGTCCACATGACGTCCTCCCAGAACGAGAGAACCGCCTTGCACCCGTCATTACCTTATATGGCGGGCGGGAGGCGGTTAAACAAATGGCATGGGGAGCCAGGGACTGCCATATGAATTATTTGCCAAAACAAAGTTTTAAAAATTCTGTTTGGGGAAAGAAGTGATATTAATAATGCTTAAAGAACAACATTAAAATGCAAAATTCTTTAAAGGATAAGTTCACCTTTTGGACATATATATTAAATGCACATTTTTTTTGCAGGTAAAAATGTGCATTTATTATTTTTGTCCAAAGGAGCCTGAAAAGCATTGCACCAGCGATCAATAGATCGCTGATGCCATGCAGGTCTCCTGCAGACCTGTTAGAATATCTACTTGCTGTACGGGATGTACGGCTAAGCAGATATTCTGACAGGAAACTTCAATGAACTACCACGGCACTCCACAGTGCCGTGGCAGTTCACTGAAAACTATAAGCCCATAGTCGCTAAGGCTGCCGGGACTTGCAGTTCATTCATTCACAGAAGTGTTTTAAAATCTGACAGATAGTAAAAGGAACTTCTCCCCATATTATCTGTCAGAGGAAGGGGGTGGCGGGCATGGCTGTAGCTATGGGAACATGTCACATGTTCCACCCTAAAAATGGGTGGAACATGTAACATGTTCCCAAAGGTGAACTGATTCTTTAATTTACATTGATACCCTGTAAATGTTTCAACTTTGTGCAGTTTAATATAACTATACATAGTCACGGTTTCTTTGGTCACTGTGTTATTATAGGTTATCATTGATCTGTTGACATAGTTTGGCAACTTTTTTATTGTGGTTGCAGTGCTGGATTAGGGATGGACTTTGAGTGGTTGGATGCTTGGGCCCAACTGTCAGGTCAACCCTTTTCCTCCTTGGTTTATCTGAATGCAGGGAAGATGTTCTGAGTTCCTTGGGGTCTGCCCTCCCCTATACAGGCACTGTTGCTGGTCGCTCCCTTTGGATGGTGCTTGGGCAATGAACCCTGTATTAATGCATCAGAGCTGGCACCATTTTGGTGCATGCTCTGTGGTGTGTCTGCGCTGCGAATGCTTAAGGAGGCATTTTTGGCATTCTCAGGTGGTGGGAACCTATATAAGTGTTACCCGGATCTGAACCTGCAACCTCTGCAATGTTTGGTGATGTGTCTTCTTAATGAGCCACCTGAGATGCTAGACAGTCCCTTGTCTGATTGTTTGGACTTTCCTGCTTTGTCTTTTGTTTTTGGTGAACCTTAAACTCTTTGCTCCTCCCATGAACTTCCTGATTTAATACATGTCTCTGAATTTCCTGTGTGCTCTTTCCAGCCAATAACCTGCTCTTGTCACTCCTGCTGCTGTCTGTATCTCCACTTTCACTTGTTGCTGAACTTTGGCTTGTTCCTCAACTATGCTTCTGCTTAATTCCAACCTGTGACCACGTTATTGACCATTGTCTTGTTTACTAACTACGCTTCCGCTTGATCCCTACCTGCTATAGCTGTTAATGGACTCCAGCTTGCTCACTTCCTTGTGGGGTGATCCCGAGGACCATTGTAATGATTATGCGCAATAGAGACATGGAAGCTGTATGCAACAGCCATCTTTTTAAGGTCTCAGCCATTTTGTTTTCATGAGCAGTGTTCCTATTCTTCCCCCCTACCCCTTTGCAAACTATGGAATTTGCAGCTGTAGCTGTAACTTGTAACAAACTTCAAAAGAGCCTCTTATCTTAATTAAAACACAAATAGATGCAGCTCCAGAACTGTAAACCACTAATTAGTCTTGATAGGATGTCTATTTTCAGGAACCATGAAACCCACTTTCCGCTGCCCTATCGTAAAACAATAACTCATTCCAGCTATCACACATGACCTGTTAGGCCATTATGGCTCTAGGAAGGCAGAGCCTGCCATAAAATGTCTATTCCATATGTAACAATTCCACATAGAATTCATAGAATTCAACAGGAACTGGGCACATTAATATTAATTATATATTTGAAAAGGGCATATCATGCCAAACAAATCAAGGTCATACATGACTATGTTAGCACATAGGAAAGGGGAGAAAGCAGTCTCTTCCCTCCTGGGTGACAAAGATATGCTGTGTTTGGTATCCCTGGGTTTGAAATATAATTCTGAATATTAATCTGCCAGTTGCTAGAATACCACTTGCACATACTGGAAGTTATTAATATTAGTATGAAATTGTTGTTGGGACTTGGTCATAAACTTGGTGACCTCCTAGCACCCATCCCCTAAACCAAATGATTGGTCAGTTGTTCTCAGGCGACACCCCTTTAATATCATAGAAAAGGACTGACAGGCCTGGTGAAGGGGAGCTCTCGTTTAACATCTATGAAGAAACATCTTAACGGACTTGAGAGCCAAGGAAACATTTTTGCTCGGACAATTGGACTCTGCTAAACCAGGACTTTGCAAGTATTCTGCCTTCTTAACTCCTTTCTTTTATTTCTCTGTTGCTTTATTGTTCTCTTTATGTATTTGTAACATCTTTTTCTGTAAATATCTTAATTGCACTATTTTGACCTTTTTAGCAATAGACCCTATTTTGAAAAAGTGCTGAAAGTGTCTCTAAAGCTTTTAATTCAAACTAAAGAATCCCTGTCTCTTGAAGAGTGCTACTGTATACAATAATCCTCTGAATATACCTGTCTGTGGTGACAGTGTGTGTTGCAGACATTTATGCTAAATTCATAGTGTTATTGCTAGGATTTGTGAGTTTTCTTCTTCTCTTTAAAAAGGCGGTGATGGCAGTGTGAAGGGTTAATTTGCGTAATTAACCTAACCCAGTAACAATCGCTCTCAGGCTGCTGGCACATAGATTGTGTTCCCGCAAGATGGAAAATCTTTGTGCAGGGTGCAGCTGAGAGTGGTATTGTTACACAAGTGACAGTACGGTATGAGATTGGCTGGTCCTTTGTCACGAGATGGGCATGGAGTCGGACGCCACGTTCTGTCACAACCATGACCTGGTGCTAACACACAGCAAAACCCATCTTCACCATTAGGAGCTCTGGGGAACATTGGTTAGTGTTTAGACTCCACAACTGGGATGAGCCTGCATCATTCACCAAGATGACCTGCTTGTATACCTATCCTTCTGGTTGGTGAGAGCCTCTCTACTGCTATAGCTACTGGCCTCTGAGGCTGACCCTCAGAGACAATAATAGAGGTGATAGAGAGTGGTTGACAGGAACATGCAGTGGGATTTCTTGATTTTATGATAGGCAGCTGTTATTCTAATATAAGATGAGCATTGTGCAAATGTATTTGTCCACAGACACGTTGTATCCTGTTTGTGCTTTTGGATCTAATGGATAGTACTGGGTTCTATGTAAGGAGCTCATATTGGTCTTTGGTTGATGTGGGGCTTTGAGAATCTTCCACTAATAGTGTTGCTGGAATTGGGGTAATTTCCATTGTTGTGAGACAAGCTATCTATTACTTGTTGCCATCTAGTGGGCTATTTTGATAATTACAGATTTACACACTATGGCTTTGCTTCTAAGACTTTAATTGGGGTGTATTCCTTTTTGCAACATCGTCTTGAATGAATTTGTTAGGAAAAATACCTTTTTTGTGTGCAAATTAACAAACCTTGTTTGCAATCAATGTCCCACATTGAGTATTTTGTAGTATAGTGTCCCATAGAAAAAGTTGATTCTGAAAGTAAAGCAAAGGTTTTTTGACAAATCTGTTGGGGTGTACTCATTTATGCTTAGCACTATATATATTATTATAAATACTATAATAGGCCAGGACTGTGGTGGACATTTGTTAGTCTTTACTATTATATATGAAGAGAAATTAATATAAGATAGCGTATATGCTAATTTTAGGAACAGTATGATCCAGTTTGGATTTTAATAGTTTATGTAGTAAAGTTTGTAATAATTTTTTCCTTCAAGTATGGTCTCTTCTGTACCAGTAAAGTCTGATTAGCCTCTTTTTTGTTACATATATTTAACCACTTTAAGTCTGCTCTACAGCAGTATTACTGCTATAGGGCGGACTTGCTGCACAAAATGACATATATATGTGATTTGTGCTCCCATTATGATCATGGGCTGGGGGCGTGCACACGTGCCCGCTGACCCGGCGGTGCTATGATTCGGTGCCGGACCTAACAATCAGCTGATTCAGGCCAGTGATGTTCAGCCTGGATCTGCTAATTGATCCCTTCCCTATCACAGATCTACCTGTACCTGTGTTCACATTTACACAAGTACAGGAAATTATGCAATCTTCTCTCCCTGGGCACATTCCGTCCCAGAGAGAGAAGAAAGCAGATCCACATGAGTAAAAGCAATACACAATTACAGTAAAATCATAGCTAATTCACTTTTTTTTTTAATAGCTGCGTTTATGGAAATTGTACATAAGTAGAACAAAACAAGGTACACAAGAACAGGAAAACCTATGACAAGCAGTAACAATACAATACATATGACATTTCCACACTAATGATCACACTGAGTCAACTGGACATCCTGGGTATAGGGGCAAGGAGAAAAGGCAAAAGGCAAATCATAAGCAGAAACAATAACCAAGCAAATAAACAGCACAAACTGGACATACCCGCAAGGCAATAATCCAAAGGTTATACCATTAGGCCCTGAGCCTCCACCCACCCAGCCCATATTTTATCAAATTTATCTGGGTAATTATGGCTCATATAAGTAAGTTTGTATAGCGGAAGTGCCCCGTTGATTGCCGATTTCCAGCCTGAGACTGACGACAGAGCCGACTGTTTCCATTTCAACAAAATTTCCCTCCTAGCATAGTAAAAAGCATAGAAGACAAACAACTGATTATGCTTAAATATAAAATGGTATTCCCCATGCGCTTTATATGGGCCTGTAAATATTGTGAAGCTGCTAGTACCCCAATCATATACCTATAGGTGTAAACACAAAATACTCAAATATATTGGTGCAGCGCTAAAATATCATAAACATATAAACAATAAATAATCATAGAATAAAAAATAATTGTAAAAATTGTTGTGATGAAATCCTACAGGGATCTGAAGCATAATACTGTGTGTCACATACATGGTGAATATTGTGAACCAATCAACTTGATCCTACATTTAACCCAATGTATGTGAAATAAAATATTAAACTACCCAATCCCAAAAATCGGAATGATGAACATACACCAAGTGTATAAGCAGTGAATCCCAAAGGCGATATAATCATAAAAAACAAAGTGACAAGTGCTTAAACCTCAAAACAATAAGCACATAAAACTATAAAAATCACAACACTAACACATGTGGTAAAAAATTAATAAAAGAATGCAAAATGGTGAAAATATCAATAGTAAGAATTACACATCCAATAAAGTGCAAAACATTAGTAACGAATTTTGCAAAAAAGGTGCTTCACTATTTCAGGACATGCAGATGGTGCAGTGGATGTGCAAACAAGCCGATTTATATCCTTCAATGGCTAAAATGTCCCTTCATCTCCTTCACATGACCCAATGGGCCAATACGCCTTTTGGATCACACCTGGATTCTTTACGAGTAAGATCTCCTCACTATCCGATCTCCAGAGACTCTTACATCAATGACGGCCACACACAGCAAAAGATTCCCCTTCCACTGGATAGGTAGGTAGGTAACCTCAATACAGCCAACTTACTCACATGTAGCTCATGAAAGAAGAAAACAGATGCTCAACACTATTTATTCCATTTTATATAGATGAAAAAACGCCAAGTTTACACTCACTTTTAAACAGTAATATGCAGGCATTCACACCACATGTTATGGGTGTACTTTGCATGAAACAAGGTGTACCAAGATGGTGTCCGCCGGAATTACGTCACCATGCATCTATGCGTTGTGTCACGCTCCACACGTAACTTCCTCATGATTGTGCTATTGGTGACTAGTACTCATTTTTATAGGTTGTCGAAATGTCAATCAGCCAGCGGGGGTGGGCCACCCGTGGCCATTTTCCTGTAGTCCAGAGCGGTAAATAAACAGAGTTACCGCAACCCTTCTTATAAATAATAAAAACGGGAAAAAAACTTTGATTATCGATTATTAATGGTGCCTCTTATTCCTACATCAAGGTGGAAACCTATTACCCCATACCTGGATATTAAATAAATGGGGAATACAGATAAAAAAGCTAAATGACCCAAAACTGTTATCTAAATGGCTAAAAATGAAATGATGCCAGGGGAAACATACAGTAAGAGCCAAAAACGGAATGTAAAAATTAGGAAACTATTGCACTATATGGTAAAAAATATATATATGAAAAATAAAAGTCTAAATAGAAATAAAAATATGAATATTAATATTCAATCTCTTTATTTGAAAAAAAAAATATATATATATACTGTACATGTAAAATCAATAGATATTTAAATAAATACATATATTCGAGGAACCAATCTAACTTAAAAATATATATAGTATTTTAGGATGCATAAGTAGGAAAAACTTTTTAATACCTAATAAAAAAACTATACTTGGGCAAATACTGAAAAGCAATGTAAAAATGTATATATATGTATAAATACATATATAATATATGAAAATAAGAAAATATTAAATAAATTCATGCAATTACACTCATAAGATGTTTACATGTTAAGAAACCCAATTGTCATGAGAAACAAATGGACTAAATGTGATGATAAACAAAAAAAATCGTATAATTTAAAATGGTTAAAAATATATAAAATACATCATTAAACATACATTTAGGTCAGATGGAATTGACCACTTCCAGTCCGGACACTTTTACCCCCTTCCTGACCAGGGTAATTTTCAGCTTTCAGCGCTATCACACTTTGAATGACAATTGCAACACTGTACCCATATGAATTTTTTACCATTTTTTTGAGACAGATAAAACTTTATTTTGGTGGTATTTATTCACCGCTGGGATTTTAATTTTATTTGCTATGTAAATGAAAATGTCCAAAAATTTTGAAAAAAAATGTTTTTCTTATAAAATTATGCAAATAAATAATATTTCATCATAAATCTTTTCCAACATTTATTTCGTTATCTTTTTAGTAAAAAAAAAAAAAAAAGCCAAATTAGTTTATAACCAAAAATTATAATTTTTAAACATTTTTTTTTTACATTTTTATTTTTTGTTTATATTATTATTTATTTTATTTATTTATTTTTTACATATTGTCACCCTAGCAGTACAGTGTCACCATGGTGACACTACTACTTTTGGGGGGTGATGAAGATTTTTTTTTTTTACACTGATTGCTTTTACACCCATATAGGATGTAAAAGCAATCATTTCTCCTTCTCTCTGTCTGCATTCTTGCAGCCATTGAGAACTACTGAGTGAGCTGTGATTGGTCACAGCTTGTCACATGGTACAAGGCTGTTGTGAATAGCCTTGTACCATGTGACCTCTGTGATCATTCACAGATTTCACACGTAGTAAGCAATGATGTCAGAAGTGACATCTTTCTTACTACTTTGCATGTGATCACTGATTGGCCAATCAGTGATCATATGATCGGGACCTCGTACAGAGGTCCCGTCCGACGATCGGTGTTTCACTGTGTCCGGAGGACACAGCGGGCACCAGATTGCGGTGCTGTGCGCTCCCGGGGAGCGCGCACAAACAGGGTTCGGGGAGGCCGTTTATAAACGGCCCCCTGACCCTGCAGTGCCACGGTCCGGCCGTTTATATACAACGACCGGTCGGGAAGTGGTTAAAGAATAAAAATGGTCTTTCAAAATAAAAATACATGTCTAATGAGTATATAACCTAATGTTCATTAGAAATTGCTAATAAAGCAGTTCAGGTCAAACTCCACATTGAGCCCCATGGGAACCTGCGTCTTCATGGCAAATATCCATTTAGATTCAGTATGGCTTAACGATATCTTATGGCTCCCTCTCGAATGTTTATTATATCTTTCAATCCCCCAGAATTTTAAACTGGAGGGATCTTTGTTATGACACACTGCAAAATGCTTGGATATGCTGTGTTTGGGGAAGCCTTTTTTAATGTTTTGGACATGCTCCTGTAAACGCACCCACAAAGTTCTTTTTGTCCGCCCTACATACTGCAGTCCACATCCACATTGCAGTACATAGACAACCCCTTCTGTCCTACAAGAGATAAAGTCTTTGATCCTAAATTCCACTCCATTACTCTTAGAAATAAAATAATTCCTCTTGGGATTCTGCCCCCTTGTTGCTTTGCACGTATAGCAAGTTTTGCATGGAAAAAAACCTTTTTGGTCCAAGAACGTAACCTTTCTGTTTTTAAATGGTGGATCCAATACATTTGTCACTAGTTTATTTCTAAGGGTAGGGGCCCTCCTGTATATAAATTTAGGTTGTTCAGATATAATATTATTTAAAATGGGATCTGTTCTGAGGATAGGCCAGTGTTTTCTAAAAGTATTTTCAACCTTTTTATAGTGCATATTAAAATCTAAGATAATGGCTAGTTGGTCTTCAAACTGATCCTTTTTTGTCTTGTTCTCCAAAAATAAGGTCCTATCTACATCACCAACTTCTTGTATCTTATTTTTAATTAATTCCCATGAATAACCTTTACTTGTAAACCGTTCTTCCATAATATTCACTTGTTCTAAAAAATCTTCTTTTAGTGTGCAGTTTCTTCTTAATCTAATAAATTGCTCTTTAGGTATGTTGAGCAACCAGGGTGGATAATGGAAACTATCTAAAGGGATGTAGCCATTTTGGTCAACTCCCTTGAAGAATGTAATTGTGTAAATACTACCCTCCTTGATACTAATATTTAGATCCAAAAAATTGATGTGTTCTTTAATGAAATCCGACGAGAATTTTATATTATTTATGCTGGTATTAAGTTGATTCAAATAACTCAACAAGTTGGCTTCATTCCCTTCCCACACTTTAAACACGTCATCAATGTATCTTTTGTACAGTTTTAATTCCTCTAGGGCAGTGGTGGGCAACCTTTTTTTTCAACTGAGCCAAATCTCGCCAAAACCACGATTGAAATTTATTTTGAGAGCCACATTTTTAAAACCGAAAATACATCCCGCATATAGTAATTCATCCCCCATAGTAATTCATCCCCCAAAGTAATTCATCCCCCATATAGTAATTCATCCCCCATAGTAATTCATCCCCCATATAGTAATTCATCCCCCATAGTAATTCATCCCCCATATAGTAATTCATCCCCCATAGTAATTCATCCCCCATATAGTAATTCATCCCCCATATAGTAATTCATCCCCCATAGTAATTCATCCCCCATATAGTAATTCATCCCCCATAGTAATTCATTCCCCATATAGTAATTCATCCCCCATATAGTAATTCATCCCCCATAGTAATTCATCCCCCATATAGTAATTCATCCCCCATAGTAATTCATCCCCCATATAGTAATTCATCCCCCATAGTAATTCATCCCCCATATAGTAATTCATCCCCCCTATAGTAATTCGTCCCCCATAGTAATTCATCCCCCATATAGTAATTCATCCCCCATAGTAATTCATCCCCCATATAGTAATTCATCCCCCATAGTAATTAATCCCCCATATAGTAATTCATCCCCCATAGTAATTCATCCCCCATATAGTAATTCATCCCCCATAGTAATTCATCCCCCATATAGTAATTCATCCCCCATAGTAATTCATCCCCCATATAGTAATTCATCCCCCATATAGTAATTCATCCCCCATATAGTAATTCATCCCCCATATAGTAGTTCATCCCCCATATAGTAATTCATCCCCCATAGTAATTCATCCCCCATATAGTAATTCATCCCCCATAGTAATTCATCCCCCATAGTAATTCATCCCCCATATAGTAATTCATCCCCCATAGTAATTAATCCCCCATATAGTAATTCATCCCCCATAGTAATTCATCCCCCATATAGTAATTCATCCCCCATATAGTAATTCATCCCCCCTATAGTAATTCATCCCCCCTATAGTAATTCATTCCCCATATTGTGTCAATTCACTTACCTTTGCTCCGCGCGTTCCTCTCGCCGTGTTCCCGCGCCGTTCCGGTCTTCAGGGCGGACTGTGAGAGGAGAGGAGTTTGTCACGCTGCCCCACCTACATCCTGACAGCCAATGTTTGCCACGCTCCGTGGGCCGGATTAAAAGGTCCGCCGGGCCGTAGTTTGCCCATTGCTGGGCTAGCTGCAGAGTCCTGACTTTTGGGGCGGCCGCCCGAGAGGAGGGAGGGGAGCGGGCGCCCGGCACACAGAGGAGCCGCATTAAATTGTGTAAAGAGCCGCATGTGGCTCGCGAGCCGCCGCTTGCCGACCACTGCTCTAGGGGATGTTGGTACACTGCCTCCTCTTCCCAATGGGCCATGACAAATTGGCAACGCTTGCAGCAAACCTTGCTCCCATTGCCACTCTCTTTATCTGCTGAAAAAAAGTATTAATGTGCCAGAAATAATTATGGGCTAAGCAGAAATCCAAACACTCAATTATAAACTTCCTCTGGGTCCATGTTAGGTTACTAAACTCTCTTAAACCCCAGCTCGTAGATCCCATAGCATCCTCATGATTAATGATCATATAATGTGCCGACACATCTGCACTGGCCACAAACATGTTCTCACCTCCTTTTACTTCCTCAGGTAGTTGTATCAAGTGTTTCGTATCCCTCAGGTATGACCTGGTGTTTTTCACCAAAGGTTGTAGGAATAGGTCTATATATTGTCCAATACATGCTAAAACCGACTGTATCCCATTTATTATCGGTCTCCCTGGTGGATTAATGGGATCCTTATGTATTTTCAGGACTGTGTATATGACCGGTATCCTGCAGGTTTCCGGTACCAGATACTTAGACTCTTTCTTGTTAAGCAACTTTTTCTTTATTCCTCTCTTCACTAATTTTTCAAGTTCTTTCTTATATTTTCCTGTAGGATCTTTGGGAAGTTTCTAATTCTTTAAGATAATAATCCTTAGGTAATATTACTATGCCTCCATCTTTGTCAGCAGGCCTGATTACTATATTGTCCCTTTTGATTAGTCGATTAATGCCTATTTTCATACCAATGTTATGTGTTTCTTTAGCAATATTCATTTTCTCAATATCTAAGTTGACCATCTTCTTAAAAACTTCCACCTGACTGTTATTGGTAATCTGTGGGTTAAAAAGTGATTTGTTTCTAAGTTTGGTATAAGTGATCTCACTACTAGGAGCACTAGTGATGACACTTTTAGCCCCTGGAAATCCCAAAAAATATTTTTTGATGTTGAGTTTCCTAATATATTTTTGTGTATCCACATATATGCTAAATTTATTTGCTGGATTGGGGGGAGCATATTTTAACCCTTTATCTAAAACCAACAATTCCTCTTTACTAAGGGTAATATTACTCAAATTAAAAACCCCTCCAATTATTCTCTTTTTCTTTTGCTCCTTGCATCCTGCTCTACATCCCCTCCTCTTGTAGGGCTTTTCCATATTTCTATCCCTGGACTCCTCTCCATTCCGTCCCTCTCTTAAAAATCCCTTTGTGTGTAATCATATCTTAAAGACTCATACCGATTAGCTGAAGCAGTACATCTGGTGTTATACTTCTTTTGTACAAGATGATTGGGTGTCGCTCCTGCCACTGGAGAGTTGGCATACAATAACTCCAGCAATTCTGCCACCAAACAATCTCAATTTTTTGCTAATTATGGGTTTCACCCTACCTTTCTACCTGACCTTGTGCCAGAAACTTCTGTCCTTGCTGCTCAAGATACACTAAGTTTCTTTTTTACTAACAATAAATTATTACAGGAGATTGTCACAAAAGCCCAGGAGGACAACAAAAAGGCTTTCGATAAAAGGAGAAGGGGAGAACTGGAGAAGGGGAGAACTGATCCTGCACCCGGGAGACCAGGTCTGGCCAATAAAAATGGCATGCCCTTCAAGGAAGCTGGCACCTAAGTTTGTGGGACCATTTCTGGTAAGACACAAAATTAATGATGTTTCTTACGAATTAGCATTGCCGGAATCCCTTAAAGTTCATCCAGTTTTTCACGTGTCATTACTAAAACCTGCAGTATCAGATCCCTTTTCTGATCGAAGGTCAAGGCCTACTGAGCATGGAATTATTAATGGAGAGGAGGAATTTGAGGTTGCGGCTGTTGTAGACTGTAGCAAAAGGAGGGACCAGACGCAATACCTAATCAATTGGAAGGGGTAAGGGTCAGAGGAAAATTCATGGGAACCTACACAGAATGTGCATGCTATGAACTTAATTCATGAGTTTTTTTTCAGTCACCCACAAAAAAGGATCCAATTGGGCAACCGGAGGCTGCCCATAGGGAGGGGGCAATGTCAGGAAAGGCCTGCCCATAGTGCAGGTGAAGTTCCACAGCGCACAAATATGTGCATACGCAGAGTCCTTACGAGCAGAACAGATGTGCAGGCACTTGGACATAGGTGCGCACACGCATGCGCACATACGTATACGAGCGCGCGCCTGTCACTAATACTGGCGCCAAAAGGGCTATTTAAACTGGCTGCAGTAGTTGTCCCATTGCCGTATGGTCTTTTCCCTGCTCGTGTTCCCTGATTCCTGTGATTGTCTCCTGATACCGATCCAGCCTGTTCCTAATCTCCGCTTGATTGCTACCTGCCCTGACCTCTGGCTTGTCTTGGATTATTCTTCTGTCTCTGCTCCTGTCTGATTGATCTTCCATTACTGACCTAGCCTGTGACCTGACTACTCTTCCTTCTGCCACTGTAAGCCTGATCTGCCTGACCGATACCGAACCCAGCCTCATCTGACCCTGCATCCTCAGCACGTTGCTCTCGAGTATCCATCCATCCAGCACGGCTACATCAGAACCCTGCTCTCTGCCTACAGCTTATCAGCTCATCCGTTATTACTGGACTGATCACAGGCACTCATACCCCACCGTGCCCCTGTTACCGCTGTCCCACCATCAGCGGTCCTTGAGCCGGAGTTCTACGGGAGGCCTGCCTCTTCACGTCAGGCTCACTATCCAGGTACGTGACAGGTGGTATAATTGCATGATGATTCTCATATGCAGCAGAGTGCCAGTACTAGTGCTGCTCTACCTTTTGGTGAACTGACGAGCACCAGCGGCCTAGTACATCCTGGTCTTATGCATACCAGCACTGCAGTATCACTTGGTGATGTGGCGAGTCTCATAAGAATGATACAAGCTGTACAAGTAGTGTTCCGCAGCCACCAAGAATTCAAACACAGCCTTGTAGAGCCCATAGTGCTTGCAAATCCTGATTGGCAGCCCAAAATTTCTACAGCACCTGTACTTCCCCCATTCACTGCCCAACCCAGAATTCAGGTGGAAACAGCAAATTTATCTACTTCCCTTGATTTTCTGGAGTTGTTTTTCACGGAATATCTGTATGGATTGATTGTGGATCAAAACAAGTTATATGCACAACAATTGCATTCAAACAATTTCTCCCCAGCAATCGTGTCCGATATGGGGTCAAGAGGTATAAGACCTGTGGGAGGGCAACAGGCTATACATGTAAGTTTTGGATGTACGAGGGAAAAGACGTGGAGCCCCTCGGATGCCCAGACTACATGGGGAGCAGTGGCAAGATAGTTTGGGACTTGGTGTCATCCTTTTTCCATATGGGGTATTATTATTATTATTATTATTACTTCGAGTTTATATAGCGCCAAAGGGTTTGCTCAGTGCTGTACAATAGAGGGGGGGACAATACATGGGGTACCACTTATATGTGGACAATTTTTATACAAGTGTGCCACTATTTAAACATTATACAATCTTGGAATTGATGCATGTGTCACTGTGCGACCTAATCACCGGGGCTTCCCCCAACAGCTTGTAAATACCCGTCTTAGAAAGGGGGAAAAAGCCTGCTTGAGAAATGATGCATTGCTTGCAGTGAAGTGGAAGGACAAACGGGATGTTTTCGTCCTGTCTTCCATTCACACAGCCACGGCAGCTGGTGTTATCGAGAAGCCCCTCTGTGTCCACGACTATAACCTTAACATGGAAGGGGTGGACTTCAATGACCAGATGATGAAGCCATACTTAGTTTCCCATAAAGCCATATGCTGGTACAAAAAAAGTGTCTGTTTATTTAAATTGGCTCTATTTAACGCTTTTGTGCTTTACAAAGCAACTGGATAAAGTGGATCCTTCCTAAAATTCTAGGAAGAGAACATCACTGCCCCTTTGTATCCAGAAGGTGCTGTGGCTCAAACCCCCAACCCAGATGCAGTTACCGGCTGCATGAGAGGTATTTTCCCGATGCCATTCCTGATACCCCAACCCCAAGGACATCACAAAAAAGATGTTGTGTCTGTAGCAGACACAGAATTAGGCGTGACACCTGCTTTTTTTGTACCTCCAGTGCTGGCCAACCTGGTCTTACCTCAAGGACTGCTTCCATAACTACCATACACTATTGGACTATTAGTATAGGGTACAGCACAGCACAGTCTAAGGTACACATTTACACAGGGTCTCGAAAGATGTTAGGTAGTCAGGAACACTACTAGTCCATATGCCCTCAAAATGGGGAAGAGCAAAGCACCTTGTACCTATGTTGATGAGGATAAAAATAATGAGGTATGTGAGCCTACATCCCTAAATACTATAGATAACTATAAAAGCGAACCCCCCAGTTCTATAGTACTAATGCATAGATTAAACTGTTCACATAGATCTTTATTTAGTATCACAGTAAAAAAAAGTCAAGTATATAAAAGTAGCATATTGAAAGGCTGTTTTGTTACATCTCCGTCACATCATATTTACATATTACCTAAATCCAATGCATTTCAGAGTCACTCAACTCCTTCCTTAGAAAAAAACTTTGCAAGAATATGGTAAAATCTAAGAAACCAAGGTACATTTGTTTAGAACATATACAGTAAAATTAGAACATGTCATATGTCTTATCTATATACATATGAGTCTCAATTACTCACACAATTATTAGATCAAGTCAGAATGACCTTCAGCCATAACATAAAACCAAAATGAATTGCTAACACTCCCTGGTCTGCACCTCAGTGATTACTGATTGCCTGAAGCCCCTCCAGCTAATCAATGAGGCCACCTAGACAGCGGCAAAAGAAACACCCACCAAAATTATTTTAAATCATGTATGTTCTCACACCCACACTGTATGTTGATGAGGATAATGACCTCTTTCCCATAGCTTTGGCCTAGTGGATGTGGGGGTCTGCAAGTGTGAGCTTATCAAAATTTGGAAGCCACCCTTAAAAATAAAGAAGCCTTGAGATACTGGCTCCCTCTACAAGGATGAGTAAGAGGCACATAGCACTTGTACACATTGACAAAAAAATAATAATAATTAGACACACACTTTTTGGAAAGTCCTTAATTAAAAAAAAATGTTCCACGATATAAACCCATCATCAATCATTATCCAGCAGCGCAGATTCAAATAAATCAGTAGGAACAAGACTAGCCAACCTGACAAATTAAATACCTCACTAACCACTGAAATAATTCACTTCCACTGACTACTTATTATAAATGGCAGCTCCGGGTCCCATCACAGAATGTAAACAAAGAGGTGGGATCTCCCAGGTGACATCATTGACCAAATATAGCCACTTGCCCTCTAGAGGATTAACCCCCCTTAATGACCAGGCCTCTTTTTGCCTCTCGGCACTGCACTAATTCAACTGATAATTGTGCGGTCATGCAATGCTGTACCCAAACAAACTTTATGTCCTTTTTTCAAACAAATAGATCTTTCGTTTGGTGGTATTTGATCACCTGTGCGCTTTTTATTTTTTGTGCTATAAACAAAGAAAGACAGAAAATTTTTAAGAAAAACAATATTTTTTACTTTCGGCTATAAAAAGTATATTGTAAACTCAAAGTTAGTTATACATTTAGGCCAAAATGTATTCTGCTACATATTTCTGGTAAAAAAAATCCCAATAAGTGTATATTGATTGCCTTGTGTGAACATTATAGCATCTACAAACTATAATATAGATACTGTAATTTACGCCATATTTTTTTGCTGTACAGTGCTGCACAAGTTTAACTGACAATTGCGTGGTCATGCAATACGGTACATAAATTAAATTTATGTTCTTTTTTTCACACAAATAGAGCTTTCTTTTGGTGGTATTTGATCACCTGTACGCTTTTTATTGTTGGCACTATAAACAAAAAAAATTTGAGAAAAAAAAATGTTAAGAAAAAAATATTTTCTCATTTCTGTGATAAAAAATATCCAAAAAAACAAAAATTTTGTCATAAATTTAAGACAAACTGTATTCTACTCCATGTTTTTGGTTAAAAAATCCCAATAAGTGTATATTGATTGCTTTGTGTGAAAGTTATAGCATCTACAAACTATGGTATAGATAATGGAATTTACACAGCTTTTACTTTCTGACTGTCCATCACATTTCTTGAGCTGCTAAAATACCATGATAGTACAAACACCCCCAAATGACCCTTTTTCAGAAAGTAGACACTCTAAGCTATCTGCTGAGAGGCATATTGAGTCCATGGAAGATTTCATGTTTTTCCACAAGTTTCTGGAAAATGACAAAAACTTTTTTTTTCACACAAAGTTGTCATGTAAATGATATATTTCTCGCACAAGCCATAGGTATATGTGGAATTACACCCCAAAATACATTCTGCTACTTCTACCGAGTATGGGGGTACCACATGTGTGAGACTTTTTGGGAGCCTAGTCACATACAGGAGCCTGAAATCCAATGACCACTTTGAAAGCCTGAAGGTGTGTAACTTCCTCATTTCACTTCCTCACTACCTATCACAGTTTTGAAGGCCCTGTAATGCCAGGACAGCACCAAACCTCTCCCCCCCAAATTACCCCTTTTTGGAAAGTAGACACCCCAAGGAATTTAAAAAGAGGCATGGTGAGTATTTTTCAGATCTCATTTTTTATCACAAGGTTTTGAAATATAGAAAAAAAAAAGAAAAAATATGTTTTTTTTTTTTTCTTCAATTTTCAAAAACTTGTGGCAACAAATGAGATTACCATGCTTCTTATCAAATTCCTTGGGGTGTCTACTTTCCAAAAAGTGGTCATTTGGGGGGGGGGGGGTTGGTGCTATCCTGGCATTTCAGGGCCTACGAAACTGTGATAGGTAGTCAGGAAGTGTAATGAGGAAATAAAGCCCTTTAAAAGCCTGATGGTGCTTATTGGATTTTGGGGTCCTGTACTTGGCTAGACTGCCAAAACGTCTCTCACATGTGGTACCCCCATACTCGGGGGAAGTAGCAAAATATATTTTGGGGAGCAATTACACATATACCCATGGCACGTGTGAGCAATAAATCATTTAAGTGACAATTTTGTGTCAAAAAAAAAAATTTGTGTGTCATTTTCCAAAAACTTGATTCAATGTCCCTCTCAGCAAATAGTTTGGGGTGTCTACTTTACAAAAAGGGGTCATTTTGGGGGGTGGGGGCATTTTTTCCTAGCATTAGAAGTTTATGCCACACATCACTCACTCTTCTAACCACCTGAATATCAAGCCTTTTCTGACACTTTTTGTTCACATTAAAAAAATCTGTATTTTTTGCTAGGAAATTAATTTAAACCCCAAACATTATATATTTTTTTAAAGCAAACACCTTAGTGAATAAAATGGTGGGTGCTGCAATTTTTTATGTCACATAGTACTCGTGCAGCGATTTTTCAAACGCAATTTAAAAAAATACACTTTTTTTACTTTTAATGCACAAAAACACAAAATATTGGTCAATTATTTGGTAAAATATAAAATATTATGGTATGCCAAGTAAATAAATACCAAACATGACATGCTTTAAAACTGTGCATACTTTGTGCAATGGTGACAAACTGCATACGTTTTTAATATCCATAGGCAACATTTTAAAAGCCTTTACAAGATACCATTTTAGATTTACAGAAGAGATCTAGTGTTAGAATTACTGTCCTTGATCTGACACTCGCGGCGATACCTCAAATGCATGGTGCAGTCGCTGTTTCCATACTGGCACAGGGTCAACGCTCATGAATGCAGATGCACGCGTGCGGGGGGGGCGAGGGTACTTTTTTTTTCTTAGTTATTTTGATTTTTTTAGTTATTTTAACACTGTCCCCTTCATTTTTTTTGTCACTTTTAATGCTATCACAGGGAATGCAAATATCCCCTATAACTTCAATGGGCATTGTTATATATTATTTTTTGAGAAATCTGGGTTCTATCAGACTCTAGATATCTCATCTGCCATTACATTATCTAATCAAACCAAGATTTGTGTGATCAGATGATTTCCCAATTTACAAATGATGCTGTTTAAATCCTGTGAAACTAAAGTGATGAAATGCTCGTAGCTTCCGATTTCTTAGACCATAGAGATGATTGGCACCATTCTGGTCTCCAATCAGCTCTATAGTCAGCTGGCAGAAACACCAGCTGCATTCTCAGGTTGCCCCGATGGCATGGGAGTGCCCGAGAAGGCCGTGAAAGGCAGTAGGGGAGGGGGGCATTGTCTCCCGCTACCTGTAAAAGCAATCCTGCAGCTAATTAGCCACTAGGATTGCTTTTACATGAAAGCCGATCGCCGGCTGAAAAAAACTATACCAGGATTATGCCTGCAGCTGCATTTTGTTTTCTTATGAATTGGGCTTTCTTTCGGTGGTATTTAATCGCCTGTGCGTTTTTTTTTTGCGCTATAAAAAAAATCTGACAATTTTGAGAAAAAAAACCAATATTTTGGATTTTTTGCAATAAAACATGTCCAGTAAAAATATGTAAAAATCAAATTTCATCATAAATGTATGCCAAAATGTATTCTGTTACATGTCTTTGCTAAAAAAAATCCCAATACGTGTAAATTAATTGGTTTACGTGAAATTTATAGCATTTACAAATGGCGGTATAGATACTGGATTTTTTTCTGTATACAAATAATAGCGGCAATCAGAGACTTATGGCGGCAATCAGCAACTTATGGCGGTGATCAGGGACTTATGGCAGGACTGCGGCAGACATTCTGACACCTGGGGGGGAACTGACTTGGGGTCGACGACATCCCCAGTGACACCAATACAGTGATCAGTGCAAAAAAAAAAAAACACTGACACTGTACTCATGGCACTGGGGACGAAGGGGTCAAAATGTTTAGGCAATCAAAGGGTTAACTGTGTAAGGGGAGTGTTTTACTAGTGGGTGGGGGGTGTGTTCTTCGCTGTTGCAAGCTGTCCCAGAAAGCTAAGCTCTGCTCTCCGGAACAGTGAGCTGGGAACTGACAGGGAGTAGAGCTGCATTGAAAACAATGCAGCTGTGCTCTGTGTCAGTGTTTGCCGGCAATCGCCGGGACCCGGCGGGTAATCACCAGCCGGGACCCGGTGACTGACACCCACAGCCGCAATCGGTGTCGGGAGCAGGGCGGTTGTGCGCCTTGTCCGCGCCCCCTAACATGTAAACAAGAATCATGTTTATATACGTGATCCTGCCAACAGGGGCCGCTTTGCCGCAGTATATGTACTGTGGGTGGCCAGACATGATAGACATGATCATATTTGTTCAGTTATGTCACTGGGCAGATAGGAAGTGTGCCTGTTGCAATGCCCTTCAGTGTAAATTCTGAGGCACACAGTGTAGGGAGGAAAGGGAGAAAATTACAGAGCAGCACAGTTTTTCATCAAGCACCAGAAGTAGATTTAGATGAGACAGAAACAGATTAGGCTGGAGTGGCCCCAGTTTACTTTATTGATGTTTTTTGTATAATCTGTTTTTATTGTATGTAAAAGTTTGCTTACAAGAATAAAGACAATGTTAGATTACAAAGTCAGGACAAAATGTGTGAAGCATTCCATCATTTGCTTAATGGTATTGTCATGCTCACAGAGATATAGTGTGAGAAATATGAGTTGCCACAAGCTCTTGAGAGCCACCAGGGCTATAACATCATAACATTTGCTCTGAACATTATCTTGTGCTTAATGTGAATCATGTATGCGTCATTGAAACTTAGACACCAAAGGAAGAAAAGTAAGAAGGAAAGAAATGCAATACGAAAATAAACAGACACCAAAATAAACCAGGCAAAGATGGTGGTAGTTTAGAAGAGCTAAGTTAACCACTTGCCGCCCAGCCACTGTAGAAATGCGGCGGCAGGGAGACACGGCTGGGCAAAACCACGTTTTAAAACGTGTGTTTTCAAAACAGGTAGGGGGCGCACGTGAGGCGCGCTGCCGCCCTACCTGTCCCGCTGATCATGGCTACGGATGCCAGTCGCTGGGTCACAGCCGGTCGTTACCGGCTATGTCCTAGCGATTAGCGGCAATCAGTGACAGAGAACACAGCTGCAGTAGCTGTGCTTTCTGTCAGTTCCCTGACAGCTCCTGACAGGCTGATCGGGAGAGAAGAGTTTATCTCTCCCGATCAGCGGTGTTCCCTGCAGTACACACCCCCGCCCCCTAGTAAAACACTCCCCTCACACAGTTAACCCTTTCACTGAATAATAAAGTTAACCCCTTCCTCCCCAGTGCCATTAGTACAGTGTCAGTGTTTTTTTTTGCACTGATCACTGTATTGGTGTCACTGGGGATGTCAGTGACCCCAAGTCAGTTCCCCCCCAGTGTCAGAATGTCTGCCGCAGTCCTGCAGTCCCGCCATGAGTCGCTGATCGCCGCCATAAGTCACTGATCGCCGCCATTATTAGTATAAAAAAAATTAAAAATCCCAGTATCTTTCCCGTCATTTGTAAATGCTATAACTTTCACGTAAACCAATTAATTTACACGTATTGGGTTTTTTGTAGCAAAGACATGTCACAGAATGCATTTTGGCAGAAATTTATGACTAAATTTGATTTTTAAATTTTTTTTTACTGGACATGTTTTATAGTAAAAAGTCCAAAATATTGTTTTTTTTTCCTCAAAATTGTCAGCCTTTTTTTTATAGCGCAAAAAATAAAAACCGCACATGCGATCAAATACCACCAGAAGAAAGCTCTATTTGTGGGGAAAAAAATGGATGTAAATTTCATTTATGTACCGTATTGCATGACCGCGCAATTGTCCATTAAACTAGCGCAGCGCCGTATAGCAAAAAAACAGCGTAAATTGCAGTATCTATACCATAGTTTGTAGACGCTATAACTTTTACACAAAGCAATTAATATACACTTATTGGAATTTTTTTTTACCAAAAACATGTAGCAGAATACATTTTGGCCTAAATTTATAACTAACTTTGAGTTTACTATATATTTTTTATAGCTGAAAATAAAAAATATAGTTTTTCTTCAAAATTTTTGGTCTTTTTTTGTTTATAGCGTGAAAAATAAAAAGCGCACAGGTGATCAAATACCACCAAAAGAAAGCTCTATTTGTGTGAAAAAAAGGACGTAAATTTCATTTGGAAGCAGCATTGCATGACCGCGCAATTATCAGTTCAATTAGTGCAGTGCCGAGAAGCAAAAAGAGGCCTGGTCATTGAGGGGGGTAAATCCTCAGGAGGGCAAGTGGTTAAACCCCAAATATGACAAGCTCTGCTCAGTGGGATTATGAGGTTATACCCATATTTGGGGATTTATCAATTTCAAGGTAATAGTACTTCCAGTCCAACCAGATGTCCCAGAATATTTCTTGTTTATCTCTAATCATATATCTATCTCTCAGACTCCATAATTTTATCCACCTCCTTTTTCCAGTCTTGAAGCACAAGGCATTGGTTCTGTCACAGGACCAGGGTAATAGGCATTTTTTGCCACATTTAAGAGATGTGGTGTAACACCATTTTTGTAAGGATGATGGCACATCGTGAAGTAGGTAATGCAGGGGCACGAACTGTACAGGACTGAGTGTGGTTTTTTAATCCACGGTGCAATTGCTTTCCATAAATTTATTTTCTTAGGACAAGACCATCATAGATACTGTATATGTAAGCATCCCTTCCAACAGGAGGGATTCAGGCCAGGAAAGATTTTCAATAACTTTATAGGGGTTTTGTACCAACATGAGAAAAACGTATAACACATCTCCTGCATCCTGGAACAAATTGAAGAGATGTGTATCAGCTGGGTCATTTTTTGTAAGTGGGCAGGAGTGAATTGCAATCCCATTTCCACTTCCCATTCTCTCACAAAGTAAGGAGTTTTCTGGGAACAGCGAGATAATAACATCTCATACACAGAGGACAGTAGGTGTTGGGATTATTTCACTGTACATAGGGATTCACATTCCGTAAGAGATGTTGCTGATCACAATGTCGAGTCTGTTTTATGTATGAAGTCTGAAAGTAGATGATGCCAGTGATCCATGGGGAACATCCCAAATAGTCAGTGTAGTTGGTCTAGGGGAAGCAAGTGGACTGAGGGGGCTAGGTGTACACAGTATCCAAAAATAGTCTGATTCTGATATGGCACTACCTAATATCTTTAATCTTTTTGCTGCATAGTCACCACACTATAACTACATGCACATACAGTAAATGTTGTTCTGTACCTAATTACATTTATATACAAACAGCATACTAAATGCATATTTTTATGCCCAAGTATGCAGAAAGGGCTAAAGGTCTAGGTCTACTTGACTCTACTATGGGCTATATTCCAAACTGGACAAATAGCTTGTCGCATAAATAGATAAGCAACCTATGTTCAATGCAACATCTATTAGATATAAGAATTGTAGTATAAATAGATAAGCAACCTATGTTCAATGCAACATCTATTAGATATAAGAATTGTAGTATAAATAGATAAGCAACCTATGTCCAATGCAACATCTATTAGATATAAGAATTGTAGTATAACTAGATAAGCAACCTATGTTCAACAAAACATCTATTAGATATATGAGTTTATTTATTTATGACTAGTTTGCAAGCATAGCAAATGATATAAATGCACATACATCACATATGTTCTAACTTTTCTCAGTAGTGCTAAAAGTTTTTGTGCTAATCTGGTAACCCTTTGATTTAAATATACTATTAGACTTGGTGTGTCCTTTAAAGAGTTGCTACAGTAGTTAGTAATAATGTACAGAAGACCCACATGAAAAGCTACATGCTAGAGGTCATCTTATACACTGTAGAAGCAATAAGACTCCTGCCAATCACCTTAAATGGTTTAACCCAAAGTATAGATTTTCTGAAATGATCTTATATATTGTATAAAATCTATATGCTTACACTATCAGAATCTTGCTTTACACTTTTGTTAACTTCATCTCTCATAATTAAATGCCTGGAGGGCACATTGTTATTGCATTTCAAAGCTATTTTGTTAACCCCTTACTTAAATACACCAAAAGACTTTCAGTCTTGCCAAACATTATTTGCTTTTTACTGTCAGGTAAATATTATTAATGATTTTTATTTGTGAAAAAGGTTATTGTCTATAGTCACAAATCATAAATGAATGTTATTGCCTGTTAATTCAATTTTGAATACATAGTTCTTTTTTTTTCTGGACATTTTTATATTTATACTGAATCTAAGACGTCCATTGATAGCAGAGATGAGATACCTTTATGTGCACTCCATTGGACACCCCAGTGTAATTCACACCGCAGTATGCATAATACACGGCATTCAAAAAAATGTTTGTGGTTTAGAGCTCTTAGTGTCCCAGTGCTTAACACTGCAGAAATCATTCCATGATTGGTAAATAGAGACCTCATTGGCCTTGTAGTTGTATTGACATGTAAATTTCTACTGTACACAAAAGATCTCGCTTTCATAGTTAGAAATTCAGTGGAGAATTACAAAACCCTATAAACCTAGTCATTACATGTTTAAATTTGGAATTCAAATTATTTTGCACCATGAATGGTGCTCTTAAATATTTATTCATGTAGAAAGGTTTGGAAAAACTAAGAGATAGTAAAACAGCATAAAGAAGAAAAAACAGCAAGTGCTTGGAGAAAAGAGAGCCGTTAGCATTTAAAGGTAAACCAACCTAGTTAAATAAATAAAAAAAAAAAATAATGCAGCCATAAAATAAAGTGCATAAAAAAAAAATTATATATATATATATATATATCTCAAATACATACATAAAAAGGGGGCGTGGCGACTGCTCATCAAGATGGCCGCATGAAACGTTATCTCCTCCAGCACTTCAGGAGAAACCTCTATCCGCGGACATCCACCGGCATCTGAATCACATCCCCACCACTCTGACATCCCACTGAACCCACGGCGATGTCTCGCCACTGAAAGGACTCACCCACTCTGCAGAAATTGTCTGATTTCTTTCCTCCACGGATGAGAGAGCTACAAAAAAATGGCGGCCGGAGTCCATCCAGGTCTTCCGCCTCCAGTCCTCTAGCGCCTGCCTCCTTTCCATCTTTGGCAACCATTGCGGAGCAAATGGGCCACACGGAGGATGAGAACTGCTCACCACTATTTCTCCCAGCACTCGGAGCCCGGTGAAGTCTCAACCCAGAGGGACTCTTTCTCTGCCTATCTACTAGATCCTTGTATGTGTCTCAGCTCTCATGATGACAGCGCAAGCTCCAAGGCCTGCAATCCAGATTTGTTCACTGATCAAAATCCCGCCCTGGGGTCCAAAAGGGGTGATACTGTCTCTTTAGATCAGCAAGTATAGATGATAGCAGCAAAGCCAGCAGCCTATCACCACTCAGAAGTTCATTGATGAGTCTCCTCTTTTAGGTCAGGAAGGTCCAAAGGTGAGGCAGATGTTCTGTAAGTGGTGGTAATAGGGAATGAGCAGGTTCCGCAGGACGATCAGTGGCTGGTCACATCATTTATCGACAGGGCATGCATGTCATTTCTTTTTGAGATTGGACATGCTATACAGCCACAGCACACAGAGAGGGTAATTGAGTGGCAATCCAAGCCAGCATCCTTTTCCTCCTCTCAGGTGCAGATCAGCCTCTTGTCTGCAACTTCTGTAATGCACTTTCTTCTTCCACCACTTCTGTTAATCTTGCTATTGCCCAGCAAACTGGCAACTGGAGTGTAATTAGTTCATTACATGATGAGTCACTTGCTGAAAGAGGAGGATCTTGGTCATGCACAATAATTAATTATTTCAGATATTAAAGTGTTAATAAATTCAGGACCTGGTGACCTGCCTAAACAGGAAATGCCCAAGGTATGTGAGACTCACCAGTGAAAGAGGTGGTCTCTTTGGAGGAGTGCGGGTCTCGTGGGACTTGTGGAGCGTGGAGAAGGAGATCATTGGGACAAGTCGGCTGCGGAAGCCGGGTGGACCGAGGATCTCCCAGAGGGGCTGCTGCTACAGTGAGACTGCAGTCTGGCGCTGTGTGCTCCCGGAGCTTGGAGGACGCTGGGGTGGTCATGTGATCCGCCGCAAGGAAGCACTGGGAGGTGGGGAAGCTGGCCGACGTTCTTTGAGTGAAGGAGACGACGGATCCCCCCCCTCACGCACAAGGGACTGCGGCCGCCAGGAACCCACCGAGACGAGTTGGGAGAATCCCCGTCATGCAATTTACCCATTATGGGAAGGGACTATTGAATCCCCCAGAAGAGAGCACTCAAGGCCGCCTCACCCAGAAGAAAATGGAAAAGGCGACAGGAGAGTGAGTGAGAGCGGCAGGTTGTTATAATGGATGAAATGTGGGGGGAATAGAACTCTGTTATAAAATTGAAGGGGGGGTTCACCCAGGGGGTCTAAAAGAAGAGAGAGGAAGAAGAAGGAAAAGAGAAGGAAAAAAGGAAAAGGAGTGGAAGGAGAACAACTTAAAACAACTAAAGACCTAGAAGAAGTGGACCCTGGCGGAGGAGTATAGGAGAAGGGGGAGAAAAAAAGAAGAAAGTAGAGATTCATTTCTTTGGAAGATTATCATTTTGATATTGATTTAAAAAGCTCCCAGATCCCAGAAAAAATTGAAAAAGTTACTGACAGTATGAAAAATAAAGTGTCTAAAGGAGGCGGGTTAAGGCTTCCCAAACAGGTTCAATTAAAAAATTATATACCCTCACAGGAGAAACAGACCCCAGAAAGACAACAGGGAATATCTGAAAGCAGTGAGATGGAAATCAGTGTTGGAGAAAGTTCCAGACTATCCCTAGGAATAACCAATAGTTGTCCAAAAATTTAAGAAAAAGTGGGGATGGAAAATGTAGAAGAACAAGAGAAGAGTTTACAGTTGCCCACTAAAACAGAAATAGCAGAAATATTCAAAGGACTTGAGAAATCCATAAAACAGGAATTGGTGAAAATACACAAAGATTTGGGGCAAATATTATTAAGAGTAGAGGAGATGAAGAAAAGTTGGATACACATTCTCAAATTATTCAGAAGTTAGAAAAACGAATGATAGAAATAAGAAAAGAACAAAGAAATCTGCTATATAAAATAGAAGATCAGGAGAATAGGGATAGGAGACGCAACTTAAGGATACAAGGTCTCCCAGAGATCTCTCAAGGAGAAGATTTAATGGGAATAATAAGGAAAATGCTGAATACTATGATGGATAGAACCACATCAGAGACTCTTAAAATGGACGGAGTATATAGAATAGGAAGACACCAACAAGAAGGTAGAAAAGAAAATCCAAGAGATGTAACTGTGCAATTTCATAATTATCGAGATAAAGAAGAAATCTGGAAGTAGATAAAAGGAAGAACAGTGATAAAATATGGAGAAATAAATATACAGATTTTTGCTGATTTAGCAGCAGAAACATCGATAAGAAGAACTCTGAAACCATTATTAGTGCCGATAAGAAAACAGAATGTTCGATACAGCTGGGGGTTCCTGGCTTGTCTAATTGGATTAAAAAATGGTCGTTCAGCAAGATTGTGATATCCTGAAGACTTCAGTAATTTTTGTGAGAGACTTGATTTACAGAAAATAGACATTCCTGGTTGGGGAGAAGAAGAAGCGGAAATATGGGCTATAGAAAAAGAGGGATGGCAGGTAGTGTTAAGAAGGAATAAAGAGTAGAAATAGTAAAGAGGATCAGGATGAGAGGGAGGAAATGGATTTTTTTCTCTTTGTGAAGGGGGAGAGGCTGAGTAGACTGGATTAATTATTTTTTTTGCTTCACTTTTCTCTCTCCTCTTCATTATCTACCTCCACTTCTGCCTCCCTCTTAGGATGTTTGAGTTTATTGAGTAAGGCAGAATACGGAGGATGAGATACGAGTACATGGTTAGAGCTTCACTCTAAAGTTGAATCAAAGGTGGGGTTAGGACAACAAATGATTTATAGGCAAGAAAGCAGCCTCAAAGGGGATAGGGGGAATGGCAGGTGTGGAGATGGGAAGAACGTGGGAGGGAGGAGGGGGGGTAGGGGGTTGAGTGAGGGAAAGAAGGGGAGTGGGGGGGTAGGAGTATATATGGAAATCTGCATTAAAGAGGTAGATAAATCTATAAGGAAGAACTATAGGGAGAGATTGGAAAAATATAGCTGAAATGGAAGAGGTTAATATCATGACCTATAATGTTAAGGGGTTGGACAGTCCAGAGAGGGGATTTGGGATCCTTAGAGAGATACGGAGAAGGTTTGTTGCAGTGGTGTTTATACAAAGGACGCATTTGGTGCAGGAGACTGATGTGAAGTTGTATTCTGGACATTGTCCAGTGTGGTTTTGTGGGAACTCCCCAGCTGGACGTGCTGGGGTGTTGCTATGGGTTTTGCAAAAAACATGGGGTTTGGATTGGAGGAGGAGATGGAGGATCTCAGGGGAGGATGCCTGTTCATTGGGGGAGATTGCAGGGAGTGGAGTGCACACTGGCAAACATCTACTGCCCTAATAAAAAACCTGAGCTATACTTAAAAAACATAAGAAAGTTATTAGATTTTAAGAAAGGGAAATTAATTGTGGCAGGAGATTTTACTTTTTGCATGGATCCTCAAATGGATACAACGTCACGTGTGCAAAGAGAAGGTAGTAGGTATTTGAAATCTTTGGGGAAAATGCTACATCAATGTCAACATGTAGATAGCTGGAGAATTAAAAAAACGAAAGAAAAAGTTTATATGTTCTACTCTCATGCACACGTATTCAAGATTGGACTATATAATGTTGGACCATAGACTTGTGGAGTCTGTAGTCAAAGTTAATATAGAAGTCACAACATTTTTGGACCATGCACCTGTCACAACGAGGTTACTATGGGGAAACGTACAAAATAAGTTGGATACTTGGAAATGAAATGAGACTCTTCTTCAGGACCAGGAGATAGAACAAAGGATTAGAGAAGAAATAGAACAATACTTTGAGAGAAATGAGACTGAGGAAGTGACAGTTGCAACAGTATGGGAAGCACATAAAGCCTATATTTGAGGAATTTTGAGGGACTGGGGTGAAAAAAAAAAGAAAGCAAAGAGAAAATAAATAGGCTTCTTAGAGATTTGTATGAATTAGAACAGATACATAAAAAGAAAATAACAAAAGAGATTAAACAGAGTATAACAGATAAACACGAAGATCTAAAGAGTTTAATGGAGGAAGAAAGGAGGAGGGTATATAATAAGATGATAAGCGAGAGATACCGTTGGGGAGATAGACCAGGAAAGTGTTTAATGAGAGCTCAGAGAAAAAAGAAATCTAGACATTATATAGAGAAAATAAGAGAGTAGTAGTGAATTAAAATATTCAAATAAGGACATAGTAAAAGTATTTAAAGAGTACTATAGCAAGTTATATAATATCATCCCCTATAAGACTCAAAGAGATGAAGAAGAAAGAATAAAAAAAAAGACAGGTATATTTAAAAGAAGCAGGATTACCGAAATTGAAAGAAGATCAGTTATTATCCCTTGAAAAAGCAATATGTCAGGGATGCGGGTGTGACCAGAAGTGTGTGGACTGACACAGGGAAACATAGGCTTCAGATATAGTAAATAATATAATTTATTGAGACTAACAATACAAATATAAACGCAGTGCACCAAACCCCAAGCTAACACAAATACATACAACAAGGTGAAACAAACCCAAACCTAAACTGATATAGATACACAGGTACATACACATATAGAGCACAGCGTAGTCAGGCAGGCCGGGTCGATAACTATCGGGCAGGTAGGTACAGGAGGAGCAGGCGGAGAAAATGGTCAGGGTCACAAGCCAGGGATCAAACAGGAGAAGTCAGCAGAGGTCAGGATCAGGCAGGGTTGGCAACAAGTCAGGCAGAAACAGGAACAGGAATGCAGGTTACAAGATACAGGGGCCCATGGAAAAACACACACCAAGGCCCTGACTGTGAGTCTGGCTATTCCTTAAATACAACCCCTGCAATCAGCTTCAGGTGTTTTGGCTGACTGCAGGGGTGAGTCTCTGATTGCTGAGAGCACCCGCTGGCCAGCCCTGGTACTGCAGCCCACAAGGCAGGTGAGTCCCACCGTTACTGGCAAGTCCATTCCTGACACAATAACACCAGAAGAAATTCAAGCAGCATTGAAGAGCACTATGGTAGGGAAAAGCCCAGGCCCCGATGGATACACTGTGTGATATTATAAAAAATGTAAAGAGCAATTAATACCCAAGTTGGGTTTATATATGAATGCATTAGGAGGGGAGATGAAAATGAGAGAGGAGTCTTTACAGGCCCACATTACAATTATACAAAATGAAGGAAAAGATAATACACAATGTTCAAGCTATAGACCAATATCCCTAATAAATACAGATATTAAACTATATGAAAAAGTTTTGGCAAATAAAATGAAAGTCCTGATGCTGGAATGGATACGTATGGATCAAGTGGGCTTTGTCCCGGGGAGAGAGGGTAGGGATAATGGATTAAGATCTTTGCTCCTTATACAGAAAGGTAGGAAAGAAAAAGACCCTGTTATATTACTATCTGTAGATGCTGAGAAGGCTTTTGTTGGATACATTTGAAGTATTGGGGATAGGCCCCAGAATGAGAGAATGGATAAAGAAGCTTTATAGTCAACCCTCTGCTGCAATAAAAGTAAATGGAGAAATATCTGAATTCTTTAAAATGCAAAATGGGACACGACAGGGATGCCCCTTGTCACCCTTTTTGTTTGTCTTGTCTCTGGAATCTCTCCTAGTAATGATAAGGAAAAACATAGATATAAAAGGGATCAAGATAGGAGAAATTGAACATAAAGTAGCAGCTTATGCTGATGACATGCTGTATTATGTGAATAACCCCAGAATGACATTGCCTAATTTAATGAGAACACTAAAGGAATATGGGGAGCTATCAAATTTAAAAATTAATCCAACGAAAACGGAAATTCTGAATATAAATCTCCCAATTAATGAGAAACAAAGTCTGCAGAAAGAATTTCCCTTTTAATGGAAGGAAAAATGTCTAAACTATTTAGGAGTAAATTTCCCCAAAAAATTTGTATGAAGTGAATTACAGGTGAAACTTGAAAAATTAGAATATCGTGCAAAAATTCATTTATTTCAGTAATGCAACTTAAAAGGTGAAACTAATATATGAGATATACTCATTACATACAAAGCAAGATAGTTCAAGCTCTGATTTGTCATAATTGTGATGATTATGGCTTACAGCTCATGAAAACCCCAAAACCACAATCTCAGAAAATTAGAATATAGTGAAAAGGTGCAATATTCTAGGCTCAAAGTGTCCCACTCTAATCAGCTAATTAAGCCATAACCCCTGCAAAGGGTTCCCAAGCCTTTAAATGGTCTCTCAGTCTGGTTCAATAGGAATCACAATCATGGGAAAGACTGCTGACCTGACAGTTGTGCAGAAAACCATCATTGACACCCTCCATAAGGAGGGAAAGTCTCAAAAGGCAATTGTAAAAGAAGTTGGATGTTCCCAAAGTGCTGTATCAAAGCATATTAATAGAAAGTTATGTGGAAGGGAAAAGTGTGGAAAAAAAGGTGCACAAGTAGCAGGGATGACTGCAGCCTGGAGAGGATTGTCAGGAAAAGGCCATTCAAAAGTGTTGGGGACTTTCACAAGGAGTGTACTGAGGCTGAAGTCAGTGCATCAAGAGCCACCACACACAGACGGATCCTGGACATGGGCTTCAAATGTTATATTCCTCTTGTCAAGCCGCTCCTGAACAATAAACAACATCAGAAGTGTCTTACCTGGGCTAAAGAAAAACAGACCTGGTCTGTTGCTCAGTGGTCCAAAGTCCTCTTTTCTGATGAGAGCAACTTTTGCATCTCATTTGGAAACGAAGGACCCAGAGTATGGAGGAAGAATGGAGAGGCACACACTGCAAGATGCTTGAAGTCCAGTGTGAAGTTTCCACAGTCTGTGTTGATTTGGGGAGCCATGTCATCTGCTGGTGTTGGTCCACTGTGCTTCATTAAGTCCAGGGTCAACGCAGCCGTCTACCAGGAGATTTTGGAGCACTTCATGCTTCCTTCCACAGACAAACTTTATGGGGATGCTGACTTAATTTTACAGCAGGACTTGGCACCTGCCCATGTCACGATCGCGGCGTCAAACCCCAGACCTTCTCACCAAACTCGTGACCGAAGGACTGGCCAATCGGAAATCGCGATGCGATGTGCGTAACAATGCCACACCCAGCTGCACCCTGCACGGCGATTTTCCAGCTAATGGACTACAATCTGTGCCTGCAGCCTGAATGCACTTGTTACTGGGTCAGGTTAATCACACAATTAACCATTCACTGCCACCTCCTTTTTGGTACAGAGAAAGAGGAAACTCGGCTTCAGCTATGACACTATAATGGTCGATATATATTCGTCTGTATAAAGCGGTCATAACACAGGTCTTTTATACAGAGGGTTAAACAAACAGTAGCGTCTCTTTAAAGGCAGGGATTCGTAAATTGCAATTAAAAGCTATGGAAACAGTTCAATGCTTTCAGAAAGGAAGATGTATTACCAAAAGGTCAAATGGTGCAATAAAGATATTTACAGAAAAAAAAGATGTAACTAAGATATATATATATATATATATATATACACACAAAGAACCATAGCACAGCAAAGAGATATCAGAGAGAAAGGGAAGAGTTAAAGTACTTGCCAAAGTCCTGGGTCAGCAGATCCAAGTTGCAGGGCAGAAGCGGGATTTGATCTCCATATGTTACGATGGAAAGATAGGAGATGTCTTCAACTTACTTCTTTAGGCCTGCTAGCCTGTTTTTTAAAGTCCCGCAGCAGGGGGGTGGCTCTGAGTAACTGACCAATACTCTGTTTAGGGAGGGATTGGCAGGCGGAACCCAAAATTAGAACCAGCATCTTTCATAATTCATATTCTGGCCTATAACTTCCCAGCTGCACAAGCGACAATCTCTCTGCGGGTATTTCATTATGCAGATAAGTCTAAGGATCATGTAGATATGAATTATGAAATTGTACGTTACACAATGTACGAGTTCTATGTTTTGGCTCCCCTGATGATCTGAGGTGGACGAGTGACCCATCAAAATGTTCGTCTGCGCATTGGCCATCTGACGAGGTGCCCGTTTTTTATGTAAGTCTTCCATATTTTAAGATATGAAACATAGTGGAAAAACTGATTTTACCCGAAGTTATCTGATCCTGCCACCTACGCTGAGCTAGGTTTTATGAGGTTACAATTCTTTCAATTCCTGGGAGAGCTGCCTTATCTCCTTACGAGGTGTGACATGTTATAGCTTCTGGGACAGTGAGTCTCCAATTCTCTTAGGACAGCTGAGTTATCCTGGCCTAGGTGAGAAAGGCTACACTTTCACAGACTGCTAGGCACAGAACTAGGTGCCTTGGCCTGTCAGTGACCCATAACCAGCCACATCTGTCACTGTGCCTCTCGGGAAGGAAGGGGGAAGGAGAAGGGAGAAATGGATACCCTTAGCAAGATGGAGTCTGAAACCAAAATGGTTGAGCCGCGTATATTTCGGATGCACGCATTTGCAACAGCCCACACTGCCAAAAGCACCAAAACCTGGTTCAATGACCATGGGATTACTGTGCTTGATTGGCAAGCAAACTTGCCTGACCTGAACTCCATAGAGAATCTATGGGGCATTGCCAAGAGAAAGATGAGAGACTTGAGACCGAACAATGCAGAGGAGCTGAAGGCTGCTATTGAAGCATCCTGGTCTTCTATAACACCTCAGCAGTGCCACAGGCTGATAGCTACCATGCCACGCCGCATTGAGGCAGTAATTGCTGCAAAAGGGGCCCAAACCAAGTACTGAGTACATATGCATGCATATACTTTTCAGAGGTCCGATATTGTTCTATGTACAATCCTTGTTTTATTGATTGCATGTATTATTCTAATTTTCTGAGATTGTGGATTTGTGGTTTTCATGAGCTGTAAGCCATAATCATCACAATTATGACAAATCACGGCTTAAACTATCTTGCTTTGCATGTAATGAGTCTATCTCATATATTAGTTTCACTTTTTAAGTTGCATTACTGAAATAAATAAACTTTTGCATGATATTCTAATTTTTTGAGTTTCACCTGTATATCCTATCGTTAAACAAGATCAAGGGTGACCTAAGGAAATTTGGGATGGGAGGAGTGTCTTGGATAGGACAAATAAATTTAGTGAAAATGGTAATTGTTCCAAAAATCCTGTATAAATTTTAAATGATACAAATAAAACTCCCAGGGATATACTTTAGAATAATTAAAAATGTTAACAAGATATATATGGGGAAATAAGAAACCTATAATAAGCTATGAAGTTCTAAGTAGAGATAAAGAAAATGGGGGATTGGGTGTGCCAGATTTTAAAAGATATTATAATTCAATAATGTTAGCGAGAATTTATACTTGGACACATAATGCACATGGGAAAAGTTGGATAAATATAGAAAATACACTAAGTAAAACACAAGTAGGATAGTATGGTTACCACCTTAATATAGGGGATTAACAGATAACACAAGTATATATACACAAAATGTATTGAAAATTTGGGATGTAGTTCACAAACAAATGAGATGGGAATTCAATTCTATGTTAAATCCTGTATATACTGTTAATCCTGTATGATAATAATAATGTTGATGCCTATAGTGGCAACAGATTTCTTTCCGTCGGGGAAGGAAAATATAGAAGGGGAGTGGATAAAAAAGGGAGATATACAATTATGAGATGTAATGAAGGGGGAAGAAATCATAACATTCTAAGAACTAAAATATAAGAAGGAATTGTTCACTAAAATGGACAAGTGGCGTTTTTGTCAATTAAAACATTTCATAAGAAAACTTCCCAGACCCTTAAGAGTAAAAGCAGAGTGGAACCCTTTTGAACAGTTATTTATGTTTCAATAGTTTTTATTGAAAGATTTTCAATAACAGAAAAAGGTAAGAATATTCGGTTCAGTAGAGAATATATTCATACAACATAGTAATAATATGCATTCACCCCACCATTTGGCTGGGGTTAATGTTGGGGTTTAAGGCATTAGCATCAGAGGTAGACTTGGATATATACTGAACCTTGGTGAGGTGTATGAAATGGTGAGGGGTTATTGAGTAAGGGGGGATAAGTAAGAGGGTAGGGGGGGGGGGAATGTAATGGGGTGGAAAAGGAGTACTAGTCTAAAATGGGTGAGTAATTCAATTGTTTGTAGAATATCAGAATTGTACCGAGCAGTTAGGATTTTGTAACCAGCTAGTCCATTGAGATTTGAATTTGTGTTGGGTGGAGTTTTTAAAGGCCGATCTTTTTTCTATTTCACATTGGAAATTAAGATCTGTAATTAGTGACTTGAGGGAAGGAGCAGTGATGGTGTTCCATAATCAGGTTATATTGATTTTGGCTGTGAAAAGCGTGTGGACAATAATAGTACGGGAATTATAGGGGAATTTATCAATCCCAATATGTAAAAGCGCGAGTAAAGGGTTTGGGGGTATCACTGTTTTGGATATTTCAGAAATTAATTGGAAGACACTGTTCCAAAAGGATTTGATTGATTTACAGGACCCTAATATGTGTAGTGTTGAGCCTATGTCTCCGCATTGTCGCCAGCAAGAGGAGGAGTGTTTTGGGTAGTAAATGGCTAGTTTGACAGGGGTTAGGTACCATTGGTGGAGGTGGATTTTTAAGTATGATTCCCAGTGCGAACTGCATCGGGAGGATTTGTAAGTAGTATTAAATGTTTTGTTCCATGTCTGTGTCGGAATTGTTTCTGAAATGTTTTTTTCCCAATTGGATAGGGACTTAGATTTTATAGTGAATTGCAGGTTCGTTATGTACTTGTAGAAAGTGGAGATGCATTTACCTGGGTATTGTGGTTTGGTAAAGAAATAATAGGCAGTATTTGGAATCTTTGTGGTATGAGGTATATTTTTTGTTTGCATACAGTGGGCGATTCTTAAGTAGGTGAAATATTCAGTGGTAGGGAGATTGAATTTGGTTTGGAGATTTTGAAATGAGTGTAGGGTGTGGTCTTTGTAGAGGTCTGTTATATTATGTATGTTTCGTTTTTCCCATTGGGATAGGTCCAAAGAGGGTGTCATGGAATGTAGTATGTCAATTGGGGTAAGGATTTGTTTAGGATCTGTGCATTCCATGGTCAGAAGATCGCACCAGGCTTGAAGAGTGGCTTGGATACATGGGTGTTTTAGTTGGTAGTTTGTTTGTGACATTGATGGAATTAGAAGTAAATTTTGGGGTTTAAGTGGAAGAAAGGGCAATATTTCCATTGTAGACCAGATTTTTTTCTCTGTTTGGGTTCCACCAAAAATATATTTGGTCAAGAAGGGTGGCATTATAGTAAGATTTTAGATGTGGGAGGCCTGCACCTCCTTTGGAAGATGGTCATATTAAGAGAATCTGGCGAGAATCGATTGTAATTTGGAAGCAAAGATGTTAGGGACTGGTATGGGAAGTGTGCGAAAAATGTATAGAATTTTTGCTAGGATGTACACTTTCAATGTTGCAACTCGGCCCAATTTGGAGAGTTTTGAGGTGCAAAGGGTGGCGATTTCTTGGGGGATAGTTTTGAGTAGTATTTTGTGATTCGAGGTGTATAGTTGGTCTGTTGTTGAGGTGAGTCTGTTTCCTAAATAAGGGATATTGTTTTTTTCGCAGGAGAAGGGGAATTGTTTTGCAAGTGATATCTGAGTTTGGTGTGGTGTATGGAGATTTAGGATTGAAGGTTTGGGTTCATTAAGTTTATAATAAGAGATCGTCGAGTACTGTTGAAGGTAAGTGCGTATCATTTTGAGGGATCTGGTTTGGTTGGTAACCATCAATATGATGTTGTCTGCAAATAGACTAATTTTGTGCTCCGTGTTAAGGTGTTTGATGCCAGTGAACATCGGATCATATTTAAGTTTAGAATCTAAGGGTTCAAAGAGCAATGCAAATATGATTGGGGATAGTGGGCAGCTTTATCTAGTACCATTGTTGATATTGAAAGGGTCTGATAATGTTCCATCTGTTAGTACCCTGGCTGAGGGGAGGGAGTATAGTGATAAGATGGCTGTTAACACCCATCCTGTAATGCAGAATTTCTGTAAGGTCAATCACATAAATAGCCAATGTATTCGGTCAAATGCTTTTTCTGCATCTAAAGATAAGAGTAATGAGGGTTGCTCGGTGTGTTCTAAATGGTGAAGAAGAGATATAAGTCTTCTGGTAGTGTCGGGTGCTTGGCGGCCTGGTATGAATCCTACTTTGTCTGGGTGTATCAAGGTAGGAAGATAGGTGAGTAGTCTGCGAGCTATAATTTTTGCATAGAGTTTTATGTCTGTATTGAGTAGGGAAATTGGTCTATAATTTTGGACAAGTTGTGGGTCTTTGCCAGGTTTTGGTATTGTCGTTATTATGGACTGTAGCATGTCTTTAGGGAATATACCGGTGGTGGCTGCATGATTAAAGAGTTTGGTCAAGTATGGCGATAGGTTAGGGGCAAATTGTTTGTAGAATTCGTTTGTGTATCCATCGTTTCCTGAGATTTGTTAAGAGGGAGTGTTTTGATGGTTATTTCTATTTCTTTGGGAGATATCGGAGTAGATATAGTGTCAAGTTGAGATGGGGAGAGTTGGGGGAGTTTAGTTGTGTGGAGGAATTGTTGTATGGATGTTAGTGTTGGTTGGATAGTGTCAGGATAATTTTTAAGGTTGTATAGCTGTTGGTAATAGCTCGCAAAAGCATTAGCTATTTCTTGTGGGTTTGTGGTTAAGGTATGTGTGGTTGGGTGTTGAACTGAGGATATTTTGGATTTTAGGCATCATTGTTTAATCTTTTTGGTTAATAGGGAGTTGGCTTTGTTGCTCAGGGAGTAAAATTTAGTTTTAGTTTTTTGGAGGTTAATGTCGTATTTATAAAGAAGGAGGGTTCTGAGTTTGTTTCTGTCTGTGGTGAGGGAAGCAGAAGTTGAGGGGTTTGGGGATTTTTTGTTTAATTCTTCTTTTGTTTTAATTGACATGAGGAGTTTGTCAATTTGTCGGTTTCTTTGTTTGGTAATGCGGGAATTTAGTTGTATAAGAATACCTCTCATGTATGCCTTGTAAGTGGACCATAATATAGGTATAGAAATATCAGGTGATTCATTCATTTCAAAGAACATATTGTGTGCGTCCAATATATGTTTCTTGAGGTCTGGATCTTTCAGTATGATCGAGTTCAATTGTCATATTCGAGGTATCACAGAATGTTGATTGTGGTCTAGAGCAGTGGTTCTCAACCTTTCTAATGCCGCGACCCCTTAATACAGTTCCTCATGTTGTGGTGACCCCCAAGCATAAAATTATTTTCGTTGCTACTTCATAACTGTAATTTTGCAGTGGGAGGACTAGCGCCCCATCACTGACGTCAGTGGGATGAATAGTGTCCCATCGTTGGTATCAGTGGGATGAATAGTGTCCCATCGTTGGTATCAGTGGGATGAATAGTGTCCCATCGTTGGTATCAGTAGGAGGAAAAGTGCCCCATCATTGGTATCAGTGGGAGGAATAGTGTCCCATCATTGGTATCAGTGGGAGGAATAGTACCCCATCATTGGTATCAGTGGGAGGAATAGTGCCCCATCATTGGTATCAGTGGGAGGAATAGTGCCCCATCATTGGTATCAGTGGGAGGAATAGCGCCCCATCATTGGTATCAGTGGGAGGAATAGCGCCCCATCGTTGGTATCAGTGGAAGGAATAGCGCCCCATCGTTGGTGTCAGTGGAAGGAATAGCGCCCCATCGTTGGTGTCAGTGGAAGGAATAGCGCCCCATCGTTGGTGTCAGTGGGAGGAATAGCGCCCCATCGTTGGTATCAGTGGGAGGAATAGCGCTCCATCGTTGGTATCAGTGGGAGGAATAGTGCTCCATCGTTGGTGTCAATGGGAGGAATAGTGCCCCATCGTTGGTGTCAGTGGGGGGAATAGTGCCCCATCGTTGGTGTCAGTGGGAGGAATAGTGCCCCATCGTTGGTGTCAGTGGAAGGAATAGTGTCCCATCATTGGTATCAGTGGAAGGAATAGTGCCCCATCATTGGTATCAGTGGGAGGAATAGTGCCCCATCATTGGTATCAGTGGAAGGAATAGTGCCCCATCACTGACGTCAGTGGGATGAATAGTGTCCCATCGTTGGTATCAGTGGGATGAATAGTGTCCCATCGTTGGTATCAATGGGATAATTAGTGTCCCATCGTTGGTATCAGTAGGAGGAAAAGTGCCCCATCATTGGTATCAGTGGGAGGAATAGTGTCCCATCATTGGTATCAGTGGGAGGAATAGTACCCCATCATTGGTATCAGTGGGAGGAATAGTGCCCCATCATTGGTATCAGTGGGAGGAATAGTGCCCCATCATTGGTATCAGTGGGAGGAATAGCGCCCCATCATTGGTATCAGTGGGAGGAATAGCGCCCCATCGTTGGTATCAGTGGAAGGAATAGCGCCCCATCGTTGGTGTCAGTGGAAGGAATAGCGCCCCATCGTTGGTGTCAGTGGAAGGAATAGCGCCCCATCGTTGGTGTCAGTGGGAGGAATAGCGCCCCATCGTTGGTATCAGTGGGAGGAATAGCGCTCCATCGTTGGTATCAGTGGGAGGAATAGTGCTCCATCGTTGGTGTCAGTGGGAGGAATAGCGCCCCATCGTTGGTGTCAGTGGGGGGAATAGTGCCCCATCGTTGGTGTCAGTGGGAGGAATAGTGCCCCATCGTTGGTGTCAGTGGGAGGAATAGTGTCCCATCATTGGTATCAGTGGAAGGAATAGTGCCCCATCATTGGTATCAGTGGGAGGAATAGTGCCCCATCATTGGTATCAGTGGAAGGAATAGTGCCCCATCATTGGTGTCAGTGGGAGGAATAGTGCCCCATCATTGGTATCAGTGGGAGGAATAGTGCCCCATCATTGGTATCAGTGGGAGGAATAGCGCCCCATCGTTGGTATCAGTGGAAGGAATAGCACCCCATCGTTGGTGTCAGTGGAAGGAATAGCGCCCCATCGTTGGTGTCAGTGGAAGGAATAGCGCCCCATTGTTGGTGTCAGTGGGAGGAGTAGCACCCCATCGTTGGTATCAGTGGGAGGAATAGCGCTCCATCGTTGGTATCAGTGGGAGGAATAGTGCTCCATCGTTGGTGTCAGTGGGAGGAATAGTGCCCCATCGTTGGTGTCAGTGGGGGGAATAGTGCCCCATCGTTGGTGTCAGTGGGAGGAATAGTGCCCCATCGTTGGTGTCAGTGGGAGGAATAGTGTCCCATCATTGGTATCAGTGGAAGGAATAGTGCCCCATCATTGATATCAGTGGAAGGAATAGTGCCCCATCATTGGTGTCAGTGGGAGGAATAGTGCTCCATCATTGGTGTCAGTGGGAGGAATAGTGCTCCATCATTGGTGTCAGTAGGGGGAATAGTGCCCCATCATTGGTGTCAGTGGGGGGAATAGTGCCCCATCATTGGCGTCAGTGGGAGGAATAGTGCCCCATTGTGGGTGTCAGTGGGAGGAATAGTGCCCCATCGTGGGTGTCAATGGGAGGAATAGTGCCCCATCGTGGGTGTCAATGGGAGGAATAGTGCCCCATTGTGGGTGTCAGTGGGAGGAATAGTGCCCCATTGTGGGTGTCAGTGGGAGGAATAGTGCCCCATTGTGGGTGTCATTGGGAGGAATAGTGCCTCATCATTGGTGTCAGTGGGAGGAATAGTGCCCCATCATTGGTGTCAGTGGGAGGAATAGTGCCCCATCATTGGTGTCAGTGGGAGGAATAGTGCCCCATCATTGGTGTCAGTGGGAGGAATAGTGCCCCATCATTGGTGTCAGTGGGAGGAATAGTGCCCCATCATTGGTGTCAGTGGGAGGAATAGTGCCCCATCATTGGTATCAGTGGGAGGAATAGTGCCCCATCATTTATGTCAGTGTGGTGGAGGGGGGAATAGTGCCCCATCATTGGGGTCAGTGGGAGGAATAGTGCCCCATCATTGGTGTCAGTGGGAGGAATAGTGCCCCATCATTGATGTCAGTGTGGTGGAGGGGGGAATAGTGCCCCATCATTGGTGTCAGTGGGAGGAATAGTGCCCCATCATTGGTGTCAGTGGGAGGAATAGTGCCCCATCATTGATGTCAGTGTGGTGGAGGGGGGAATAGTGCCCCATCATTGGGGTCAGGGGGGGGAATAGTGACCCATCATTGGTGTCAGTGGGGGGGGGAAATAGTGTCCCATCGTTGGTGTCGGTGGGGGGAGGAATAGTGCCCCATTCTTGGTGTCAGTGGGGGGAGGAATAGTGCCCCATCGTTGGTGTCAGTGGGGGAAGGAATAGTGCCCCATCGTTGGTGTCAGTGGGGGGAGGAATAGTGCCCCATCGTTGGTGTCAGTGGGGGGAGGAATAGTGCCCCATCGTTGGTGTCAGTGGGGGGAGGAATAGTGCCCCATCGTTGGTATTAGTGACACAAATGATGGGGCACTATCCCTCCCACTGACACCAATGATACTTACCTTGCTGACTCCTGCTCCAGCCTGGGCTCTCTCCCTCTCCCATCTACAGCCTGCATACCTGGCTGCAGCAGCAAAATTTGCACTTACCTGTCGGCTATCTTCCTTCTCTGGCCTCTCTCTTCACTCGCTCCTGCAGCTCCCTTGATCTTCTTTGATCTACGCGAGCTGCTGCTCGGCTCCTCCTCTCCAAGCTCCACCTCCTCGCCGGTGATTGGCCGCCTGTGTGCCTCTCCTGAGCTACAGTTCCGGTGGCCAATCAGCGGCGAGGAGGCGGAGCTGTTGAGTGATCCCGGAGGTGTGGCCAGGTGACAAGGGCAGCATATCATCCCGCCCACACATCGCCTGGGACAGAGGAGCGGTGTCTCGGTTCCTAAGACCATCGGAAATATGTGTTTTCCGATGGTCTTAGGCAACCCCTGTGAAATGGTCGTTCGACCCCCAAAGGGGTCGCGACCCCCAGGTTGAGAACCGCTGGTCTAGAGTAATGGAAATAGGAGCGTGGTCCGACCATTTTATAGTGCCGATCTTGGAGGAGGTGATATGCTGTAAAGTCCACTTGTCTGCGATGAAAAAGTCAATTCTGGAGTAGGAGAGTAGGAGAGGTGGGATGGGGAATAGTACCGTGCTGTGTTGGCATCGCCATATATTGTAGAGATAGTTGTTGTGTAGAAAGTGGTTAAAGGTATGTTTGGAGGAGTGTTTACTGGAGGAAGAGTCCAGGAGTGGGTTGCCTATGATGTTGAAGTCTCCGCCGATGAGTAGCCTGCCTTAACTCTGGGAAGAGATGGTTGAGTTGATTTTGTTGTAAAATTGGAGTTGGTTGGTATTTGGACCATAGATGTTGACCAGCGTATATAGGATTCCATTGATTTTGCATATCAGGATATGGTAGCAGCCTTGAGGGTCTGCTACTTCTGAAATGTATTGGAATTGGAGGGAGTCTTTTATGGCTGTTATGATGCCATTTTTTTTCTTGGGTCTGGTTGCCATATATATCAAGGAAAAGTGATGTATATTGAATTTGGGGATTTTGGTGGAGGCAAAGTGGGATTCTTGGAGTAATAGGATGTCAGCTTGTAAGGAGCAAGCTTCTTTCTGTAGTAGGGATCTCTTGTAAGGAGAGTTAAGGCCACGGACATTCAAGGATCATATGTTAATCATGTTGCTGGGTGTAAACGGGTTGTATGGAGTAGTAGAGATGGTTCATAAGTTGTGGAGAAAGGTATGTTTCCCTTTGTCGTAGGTGGAGAGCTTCCATAGGGAAGGAGTAGTGAGCTTGATTTGGTCGCTGGTTTGAGGAGGGTGTTTCATCTTGTGGTGCAGGTTTTTGAGAGAAGAGGAGTTGACTTGAGTGACTGGTGGTGTGAGGAGGGTAGAGGGGTAAAAAGAACTTGTAGAAAATACAAGTAACATGTGTAGAACATTTGGCTACTGTATAATGGGGGAATTCGAACGTGTATGACTCATGAAAGATGTCATGCTGAAGAAAAACTTGGGGTTTGGAAATGTTCGGATAGGGGCCGTCTGCCAGCCTTTAGTGGATTGTGACGTGTTACCCAGCATGTTGGGTGAAGAGTGATGTTAGCGACTGTTGGTTCAAGGCCATTCTGCGTCCATTTGTTGTGGACGAGTAGAGGTGGATTAGTGAGAGTCCACTGGTATGATGTTCCATGTTTTCAGGAGTTCGATGCCTGCTTCTAGGGTTTTGATCATATAGGGCCTTCCTTGATGCTTAACAATGAGCTTCATGAGGAAACCCAATTGGTAGCCAATTCCATGGTTCCACAACGCTTTTGTTATGGTGACAGGTTTTGTGTGCTGTGAACATTTCCCCCATTTTATTCTCAATGTGGCAAATACGGTGGTCTAGTTTTTGTACCACGGTTGAGATTTGAGATCAAGTTGCTGTCAGATCGTCATGTAGTGTTTGTCGCAGAGAAAGAAGCATACTTTTCAGTGAAATTTCAGTGATAGGTTGTCAGAAGCAGGAAAGTTCTCAGTCAAAGATGGAATAGAAGTAGCAGTAAATTTAGGAGGATAGGAAGGCTGCAGATCAAGAATAGATTCTATGTCCAGCCTGGGCCTGGACTTAGCAGGACTGCTAGTGAAGGGAGACAGGGGCGAAGAGGACTCACCCGGGTCTCCTGGGTATAGTGGTGCCTTGATCCTGGGATCTGTGGTCTGAGCTGCGTTTCCCTCTGCCTGTGTGAGGAGATCGTTTTGTAAGCAGCCGGCGCCATCTTGGCTGCAGGGGCTGAGGGCTGGGAAGAAGCTCGTCAGCTTCCCTGGCTGTCCTGGTGACCTGTGGTGGTGAGGCATGATCCGGAGGGTACTGTACTGCTCTATGTCCCCTTATGTGATCAGCGAGAGATGATTTGTGTCGCTGGGTCCGGTGTGAGCCGGGTTAAGGCTGGCGGTGAGAAGGAGCTCTTGTCACTGAGCTGCCATCTCGGAGCCGGCCACGCATGCGCCCCCTTGAACGGTTATTTAGTGCACTAGGTGATGGGAAACACGGAACTTCTAAGATTTATAAAATACTCACTAAATTGACAATGGATTCAGCACCGGCTTATATAAAGAAATGAAAAAGGGAATTAGGGGTAACATTAGAAGAGGAAAAACAAAAAAAGATATATAGATTAACACATGGAAGTGTAAATATGCAGGACGTGGAAATGAATTATAACTGTTTGGCGAAATGGTATATTACACCTAATGTTGCACATAAACAAGATAAAGACAAATCACCTTTGTGCTGGCGTGGATGCGGGTACTATGGTACATATCTGGTGGGAGTGTCATAAAATTCAGGAGTACTGGGAGGAAATAATTTACAAGATACAGGAGATAACTGGGACTAAAGTCCAAAAGACCCAGGGATCTGTCTCTTACATGGAACGGAGCTAACAGCGAAGGAGTATAAAAATTCCGAGCTATTCTATTTATTACATGCAGCAAAATGGGTGATACCTAATTTTTGGAGGAAACAGGAGCTTCCAAAGATAAAGGATTGTATAGAAAAGATAGATCAGATATATAGGATGGAGGAACTTTACCATATAAATGAGGATAAAATGGAGAGGTTTCATAAAAAATGGCAAAAATGGGAAGGCTTTAAGAAATCAAGTCAATATATAAATTTAGAGCAGTAAGAAAAAAATGTTGGGTTTATTGTTTAAAAAAGGAGAAGGAAAACAAGAAAAAAAAACAAAAGAGGAAATCCCTAGGACTCCCAAGAGAAACGAAAGACATGGAATTGAGTGGAATTGAGAGGGGAGGAGGTAGGGATTGGGGGGTAGGAGAGGGAGGAGGGGGGAGGGTGGAAGGGAAGGGTAGGGGGAAAAGATACATGTATATTTTGATTATGTATGTTGAAAAGGATATTTAATAATAAGAAATATTGTTAATCTTTTTTACTATGGTTGAAATGGAAAAATCAATAAAATAAAATAAAAAATAAACTCAGGACCCTGCATTCACCCTATCTGGTCTCCCACAGTACACAGAATATAGAAATGCAATTATTTTAGTAAAAATAAACTGCTAAATACCTTTTCTCATCAGTCTTGGGACTTCTATCAGTGTTCAGCAGAGCACTGGTTAAAGCTTGAAGGAGGAGTTTGCTTTCTGCTCTAGGAGGATGTAGAACCCCTGACCTCTGTCTGGATAGTGCTGATTGGCCCTGTGCAGATCACATGCACTCTCTCTCTTGAGAAAAAAAAACCTCTCTAGCAATACACACCAAACCAGGGGTGGACTGACAACTCATGGGGCCCCCGGGCAATAGGGGATCATGGGGCCCCTGTGTTCTTGCCCAAACTCAAAAAAGCCTATGAAAAAGGTACCAGGGACATCTCACGGGGCCCTCTACTGACCCTGGGTCCTTGGGCAGTGCCCAAGTTTCCAAATGGTCAGTCCGCCCCTGCACAAAACTGAACATGTGTCTCCACATGCTATCTCTTATCAGGAGATAGGAGGGGGACACTGGAAGAAGGGGAGCATCAGAGAAGTCAGAATCAAACAGCACTTTTACACAATGCAGAGTATTAACTCCTTAGGTTCCACAGTGAGCATATCAAGCATGCTTTACTGCATATACAGACAGATTTTACTGTTGTGAGTTTAGTAACACTTTAAGGATGAGGAACAGAGCCCTAGGACCATAGAGAAAAGGAGACATTGTAATGGTTCTGAGCCACAATCGGGTTCAGGTTTGGATGTCTGCTGCTGCTGCTCCTAATTTTGAGGTGTGGATGCACGTGCAGTCTGAAATAATCACACTGACATCTGCTCAGTTCAATTACTTCCTCATCTCTGTTTATTGCAGGGCGGTGCTTAACCTTTTATACACAGAGAACAATAGAGTATACCTTACTGCTATGTAAAAATAGTCACAATCTAAAAGGCACATCTTGGTTGGCTGGAATACAGGAAGAAGGCAGGAACTTGATGCTTGAAGCTTGGTTGTCGCTTGTTAACTCTTTACTTCCTTATACATCCGGGGCGTAGTCGGCAGGATCTTTACAGCTTGATGGGAGGGGTTGCTGAGCAGACATTTTTGAGTTAAGGAGGACTACAAAGCCCAGCAGACAAAAGATAAACACACATATATATATATATATATATATATATATATATATATATATTCATACGAAATATTTAGAAATATGAAAATGTATAAAGGTATATTTGTTTAAAATGTATAGAAAAATTTACAGTATATATTCAACAGGGAACCAAATATGCGTTTTACCATATCCATCACAGTCCCCCCTTAAAATGACTATTTTACTCTGTCCCTATAAAACCTAGCTCATCTGTCCCTATGAACCTTGGAACTCTTTTATGCTGTACGTTAGACAGGTGATGACTATTTCATCACCCCCCCTTGCCACAGACATAAGGAAGTCAGATGCTATCCCTACAAGATTGTGAGATTACTATTGGCGGGGAGGGACCGTAGAGGGGTGAAGGGTTTATCCTCCTCCATCGTAAGGGGGTCCTCCTCTTCTTGATGGAGAAATGTAGGTGTGCTGTTGTCTACAGCCTTGCTCATTAACTTCTTTACAAATGGTAGAATACAGCATACAATCAGGGCTAAAAGAACTAGAATTATTATTACCGTTACACCGATTTGGGCGAGCACCTTTTGCCACCCACTCATCCAGCTAAAATATTGATCCCACGGGTCTGTGATACTTGAGTTCTTCATTATTATTACTATTGTCAGGAATGTAGGTGCAACAGGTTCCTGTTCTTTCTATCATTTTACAGACACCTCCTTTCTCAGCTAACACCATGTCTAAGGCCACCCGGTTCTGGAATGTCATATAGGGGGTGGGGGCTAATTGGTCAGCAATTCCCTGGAGAGCATCCCTGGTGTAATTCACAAACCTCTGTTGGTTATAATATATGTAGTTAATCCAATCTACATTCTTGTTAACAGTTATTATGGGGATTAAAGGCTCAAAACCAGCTTTTACCTGGTCCCTGGCTTTGAATTCATCAGGGACCCCCCTTGGGACCCCTATGGCATCTATGTATGGCATCTTCCGGAGGGAGATGTCTGCTTCCACCTGCGACTAGGTGCTAGGTCAGTTTGTGTGTCGGGTATCTTCTGTTAGGATATGGAGAGGCAAAATGACCTTTGCAAGGGCACATTCTTCAGTTCAAGTTCCCTCTAACTTGGTCCTAATTTTTATGTCCCCGCAGATCCAGTATATGTCACCAAGGGACTGGGTTTGGTTTTGTATTAACTTCCCTGAGATACTACTGTAGGTAGAGCAGCATCCTTCGGTGAAGTTACCCAGGAACCTTCCCTTACTCTGGTAATTAGAGTAACAGGTGTAGTTCCCGGGATATATGGCGATGCCCTCTCCAGGCTTCGGGATTTTGGTAACTATAGGATACTCCTTTTTTCACTTTTCACACGCAGAGTGATTGGTGTTTGTATTAGTGAACAGGCTGAGGAAACATTCCTCACTGGCTTGTGGGATCTGGAGAGGGACTGTCCCTAAATGTGGCCTGGCACTACCACAGACATAGCAATTACTTCTGTTATGTTGGTTGGCACTGAATCTCATCCACTCAAGCCACAGGTTAGTGTCAGAGAACCCGGTTTCAGCCGCCATTGTCTCTTCAAAGGCAGGGTTTGCTATTGCTATCATGTCTTTTATAGCAGGGATGGAAGGTTTAAGGGGATTTGTTGTTGGTTTTGATGGGTTATACATGTCTTTTAGGTGAAATTTTGCTAGAGGTTTACCATACAGTGGGTGCCTGCCTATCCAGTAAAGTCCTGCATAACAAGGGCTGGAATTCTCAATGTTTAGGACGAGTCTTTCTCCGTCATCACTGCACCCTGACTTCCAGATGGACATGCATTTAATGAGAGGCTTCCCCACCTTATCTTTCCTATCCAAGGCACTCTGTGGTTGATACCCCCAACCTGCTCCTGTACTCCATCCCACTGATCCCCAATGGTCACAATTCTGTCCCCAAAAATCATCCGTTATACATATGTATATCTGATCCAGGCTGGGCGTCATGCAAGCCCACTGTGCTCAACCTGGTCCATGTCTGTTGCAATATATGGGTATCATACTAAAAAAATCAAAGGTAAACGCAGCCACTTTTGTGTTGGATGAATTGTACCAAAATGTGGTGGTGCCATTCATCCTAGTGATGGCCACATGTTGAGCACCTGTTTTGGTGATAGCCACCTGCTGAGCTTTTATCGAACTTATTAGAAAAAGGATATACAACACAATCATCATGGTGCAGGCAGGGTCTTGTCTTCAGGCGATAGGGCTTTCTTGCAGTGGGAGTCGTGTATCCAGGTGCTTTTCTCTTCTAGTTTGACTGATGTAGCTGTGGTCAACAGCACCTGGAATGGTCCTTCGAATCGGGGATCAAGTGAATTTTTCCTCGTGAATTTCTTCACCAACACTCAGTCTCCTGGCTGAAGACTGTGGGTTCCCCAGTCTGTCTCTGGATCTGGAATGGAGGAAAACACTCGAGAATGGATATTGGTTAATTCTCTAGACAGACGTGTGACATAGCTAGTTAACACATCAGATTGTAACTGCAACTGCTGTGGGAAGTAACATCCAAGTCTGGGGGCTGAACCAAACACAATTTCATAAGGGGACAGGGCATGTTTCCCCCAGGGGGTGTGTCTGACACTGAACAGGGCAATAGGCAAACTGTCTGGCCAACTCATGTTAGTCTCTTGGGCCATCTTTAGCATCCTGTTTTTTAGAGTCCCATTCATCCTTTCTACCTTCCCGCTGCTTTGAGGGTGGTATGGGGTGTGTAGAGCCAACTGAACCCCCAGTGCTGTCCAAATCTCTTTTGTGAGGGTTTCTGTGAAGGCTGGACCCTGATCGCTTTCTATCACCTGTGGGACCCCAAATCTACAGATTATCTCAGTAGTTTCTTAGCCATGGTCTTGGCTGTCATGTTTGTAACAGCATAGGTTTCTGGCCAATCAGAAAACATGTCCACCACCACTAGGGCATATTTGTATCGGCCACTTTTTGGCATCTGTATATGATCAATTTGTACCCTCTGGAATGGATAGAGAGGTTTTGCCAGATGTTTTTGCGGTGTCTTTTCTGTCCTCCCCGGGTTGCATTTTGCACACACTACACACGAGGCGCAGTAATTTCTGGTTAAGGTGGTTATCCCTGGAGCCCAGTAATACTTGCTGATCAGTGAGTTCATTGAGTTCTTAGAGAGATGTGCATGTCCATACGCCCATTGGACAACTGCTGGGTACTTATATTTTGGTAAATAAGTTTTTACTTTCATTGAATACAGCTCTCCATCGTAGCCTGCTCCTTTATTGATCTATTCCAACCTTTCTTCTGGTAAGTAGCCATTTGCATAGAGACTAGGTATTGCTTGTCAGATGGCACATGCACCGCCAAAGGCATCTGTGCTGAGGTCTCACTCTCCTCTTCGGCCACCTCAGCCGTTTTTCATTGGTTTTTCGCTGCTTCTTTGGCAGCTATATCCGCCAAGTGGTTCCCCCTGGCCTCTTGAGAATTCAGTTTGCCATGTACTTTAACCTTCAAAACAGCCATTTGGTCAGGCAGGAGTAGTGCATCCATTAAATCCTTGATGGCTGGGCCGTGTTTCACCGGTGTTCCAGCCGCTGTCAGAAAACCTCTGGCTTTCCAGATGATACCAAAGTCATGAGCTACTCCAAAGGCGTACCTTGAGTCTGTGTAAATTTTGGCTCTTTTACCTTCTGCCATCTTACACGCTGTAGTGAGGGCTTGAAGCTCTGCTTCCTGGGCAGATACAGTTGGTGGTAATGCTCCTGCTTGTAGAATTTCAAATTCTGAGGTCACAGCATAACCTGTGTGGTACTTGCCTCCTTCATCTGCATATCTGGAGCCATCCACAAAAAATGTGTAGTCAGGGTTTTCCAGAGTAATTTCACTCACTGTAGGGAGATGTGTGGTTTCCATGCGCATCATTTCAAGGCAGGCATGTGGAGTAGTGCAGGGGTTTCCTTCTTCACCTTCTCCTTCTTCTTCCCCCTCGAAAAATGGCAGAAGGGTGGCCAGGTTGAGGGTGAGACACCTTTGGAGGGTCACATTGTCATGAATGAGGAGGGAAATTTGCAACCGTAGGTGTCTGGCCGTGGACAGATGTCGGGGTTGTACCTGATTCAGGAAGACAGCAATGTCATGCGGTGCCAGAAGAAACAGGGGGTGTGCTAAAACGAGGTCTGAAGTTTTGTCCAACAGTGCTTGAGCAGCGAAGACAGCTCTTAGACAGGAGGGGCCACCCCAAGCTATGGGGTCCAAGTGGTAAGAATAGTACCCAGTGGGTCTGGTCTGTCCTCCATGTGCTTGAGCTAGGATGCCTGTGCCATGGCCTTGCTTTTCTGACACAAACATTTTAAAGGGTTTCTCATAATCTGGAAGTCCCAAGGCAGAAGCGGTGGATATTGCTTGCTTCAGCAGAATAAAGTTGTCCAGGGCCTTACTTGACAAGGTAAATGGCACAGACTTGAGAGCATCATAGAGTGGTTGCATGAGGACCGATGCATCAGGGATCCATGCCCTGCTGTAGGATATGAGTCCAAGAAAGACATGCAGTTATTTAGCTGCTTTTGGTTGGGGAATATCCTGGATTGCAGCTACACAGTCCGGTGTAATATGTCTTGTGCCCTTGGAAATGTCTTGGCCCAAAAAGGTGACTTTCTTGGAACACCATTGTAGTTTGTCTTTGGAGGCCTTACAGTCTTGTTCCGTCAAGTACCCGTGCAGCTTTTCAGATACTTCTGCTGCTAAGGGCAGGGTGTCAGCACACAGCAAGAGGTAATCGACATATTGGAGCAGGGTCACAGTAGAATTCTCTGCCTGCCACGTGCTTAAGATCCCTGCCATTGCTTGAGCAAATTGGCTGGGTGAATTTTGGGCTCCTTGTGGCACGACTGACCAGGTGTACTGCCGGCCCTCATGGGTGAAGGCGAAAAGGTGCTGGCTATCTTGAGCAAGGGGCACACTGAAGAAGGCATTGGCCAGGTCCACTACTGTGAAGTACTCAGCCTCTGGAAGTACACCTGATAATAAGGTATGTGGATTTGGCACAATTGGGGTATCCAACACTGTGGCTTCGTTAACTGCTCGCAGATCCTGCACCATTCTTTACCTGCCTAGTTCCCCCTTCAACGTTTTCTTCTTGACAAGAAAAAGGGGTGTGTTACACGGTGAGGTGCAGGGGACCAAGGCTCCGTTCTGGAATAGAGCAACCACATGTTTTGATATAGCTGCTGACTGCGCCAGTTTGAGTGGGTATTGTGGCTTTCGGGGCAATGATGTGCCCTCTTTGAGCTTGACTGAAACCGGTGGCATCTTCAAGTGACCGATGTCTTCAGGTCCTGTGGACCATAAACATGTAGGGATTCTATCAAGTACTTCCTGTGGTATTGCACCTGGGGTTATTGCTTCATGTAATGTCATCATGAGGGGTAAGGAGCACAAGGCAGAGGAGTCCTCCAAGGATAGGAAAGTGTGTAGTTTCACTCCCCCTTCAGGCGTGAAAATGATTGAGGCCTGCAGTCTGGACAGCACGTCAGCTCCTAGCAGATTTAAGGAACATGTAGAGGACACCACAAATCTGGCAAGCAAATAAGGAAATGTCCCCACTTGGAGTGGCTCTGTAAGTGGGCTGGAGCGGGGCACCCTATCCACACCCACGCAGGAAATGTCAATAGTGGAAAGGAAAGAATCAGCAGGCAGGTCCTCAGCCCTCAGCACGCTCCTGGCTGCACCCGTGTCAACGGAGAAAGTGATAGGTTTTCCTTGTATGGGTAACGTGACCTTTACAAGGGGTCCCCCAGTCCGGTTCGAGGACACTACCATAAGGGGTGACATGGGTTTGCCCATTTCCTAGCGAGAGTTGGGGCGTGGTGGTTGATGTTCGCGCTGCCCTTCCCGGGGGTCCCGGTCTTGTCTGGGATGTCTTGGAGCTCTGCATTCTCTTCTAAAGTGTCCCCATTTCCCACAGTTGTAACAGGTGATCCTTTTCCTAATATTGGGCAGTGGTGGTGGACGAGTATAGGTGGGATCTTCGTCATTGACCACCAAGAGGGGAGTTGTTTTTTTCACTTTTTTGTTTTCTCCTCTGGCCACCAACAGTAAATCAGACATCTTCATAGAGTGGAACTCAGGGCGGGCCACCATCAGGACTTTTCTGATATCCTCTCTGAGCCCTGAGAAAAGAAGTTGAGAGCATGTGTGTGTGTGCCTTTTCATAGTGAGAGAAGCCCAGATCATCAAAAGCCTGTATGAGTCTGGCATGATACTTCTCCACAGACTCCCCTTTATCTTGGGTGATGCCTTGGATCGTGGTAGTCTGATCCGCCAATTTCTCCTTTGCCCAGTCGTAGAGTTGCCTGAGGAATAGGAAGTGGCACTTGTCAGGCAGGCATCATTGAAAGCCACCTGCATGACCGGCCAAAAAACATGTCCTGCTTTAATTTGGCATAGACTGAGCAGGTCTCTCCAAGCAGCTGAGTAAGTTTCTTGTATCTGCAGTACCCTGCAGTAGAAGGGCATTGGCTGTTTCTCTGGGTCAGGCAGACTCGTCACTAAGGCCGCTGCTTGTGATGGGGTAAAAGCAACATACATTACCGGTGCCCCTTCTGGTAACCGGGATTGGTGTTGGGGCAGAGGCTGACAAAAGGCACTGTTCCTTACGGTCGCCGGCATACACCCGAGATCCTCTTTCAACTGTGAATTCGGAGCCGGATTGGGGGTTAAATTGGCGGGTGGCCTTGCCGCCTGCTGTTGGTCTTCCCACTCGGACGCTTCTTTATCATTAATGTATCCAGCTTGTGAAGGTGGTGCTTCCGTATTGGGGAAAACGGGAGTGTGGTAGGAACCATCCTGGTTTAGAACAAGGAGAACTGGGTATATGCCTTGGTTGGGCCTTCCGGGTGTACCAAGATGGCTGCCAGGCGGAAGTTGGTTGTCTTCTGACCCATCTTCCCCTCCTCTCTCTGGGTCATCCAACTTGTATCCAAGCTCTCTCACTCTGTTCTGTTCCTTCGCCGCAGTCTCGGCTAACGGCTTCAGGGGCAGTGCGGGCAACTAATGGGTTAATATCCCTCCTCCACTGCTTTCTGTTCTATCTCCTCTGTACGTTTAATCTCAGAACATACACTCTTGTGTATGCCAAACAATAATCCACAAATACACTCAGAACAGGACATTACCCCTGCCGCCCCTCGTGCCGCGAAACCTCAGCAGCTGAGCTAACCCTCAGGGGTCTCTCACACCGTCAACCCCGAGTCACTGTCCATAGACGCTTGTTGCAAGATTCCGTCTTCTCAGGGGCCAACAGCTCTCCTGAGTCAGGACACTCAATTGCAACTATACTTTCAGTCTGCTGAGTCGCAGTCCCTCAGGACGACAGACACTGAACAAATAATACACAGTCAGCAGAGATCCAGTGGCAGGTATATTAAACAGCCCCAGGTGAGGAATAAAGGCTACCTGCCTCTAGACAACCTCTGGAAGCCGACAAGACCGGCGGCCAGACCGGACAGAAACAAGCCGTACAGTGGTAAGAGTAAATATGCCTACTGTACTTTCAGGGTTGCGCAGGCCCTCTTGGTCTGTCCCGATCAGCCACTCAGTCCCTCGATCACTGTCTCCCTTTTGGTCAGAACCTGGGGCCCCACGTTGGGCGCCAGCTGTAATAGTTCTGAGACACAATCGGGTTCAGGTTTGGATGTCTGCTGCTGCTCCTAATTTTGAGGTGTGGATGCACGTGCAGTCTGAAATAATCACACTGACATCTGCTCAGTTCAATTACTTCCTCATCTCTGTTTATTGCAGGGTGGTTCTTAACCTTTTATACACAGAGAACAATAGAGTATACGTTACTGCTATGTAAAAACAGTCACAATCTAAAAGCCACATCTTGGTTGGCTGGAATACAGGAAGAAGGCAGGAACTTGATGCTTGAAGCTTGGTTGTCGCTTGTTAACTCTTTACTTCCTCATACATCCAGGGCGTAGTCGGCAAGATCTTCACAGCTTGATGGGAGGGGTTGCTGAGCAGACATTTTTGAGTTAAGGAGGACTACAAAGCCCAGCAGACAAAAGATATGCACACAACACAGATATATATATATATATATTCATACAAAATATGTAGAAATATGAAAAAGTATAAAAGTAGATATGTATAAAATGTATAGAAAAATGTATATATTCAGCAGGAAACCAAATAGGCATTTTACCATAGCCATCACAACATCAGGAAGTTATGTCCTTGCAGCTCCAGTATATTGACAATTAGGCTCCAGCAATGAGAAGGAGTGATAAGGTGTCAGATTGTACGTGGGTGCCACCAGATACAAAGAAGCAGATTGAGGGAGAGGCAGAACAGCAAATGGGGAGGATTATGTTCATGGGCATGTTGCAAAAGACTGGAGGGAACAGCTGTCCTAAACTACTAGATGGTACTGCAACACAGGTACAGACCATTGCTATTCCTAGGGCCATTCCATGGAGCTCTGCCATATCGACCTTTTTTAACACATGCTGACGACAGCATAATTGTGGTCCGCAGCCTCTTTCTGCAGTTTTTCAGCTGTCATAAAATTACAGCCATTTGGGTACCACATGCATGAAGAAATATATAAATGTGCATCACAAAACTCTGTGGGAGCAGAACCTCAATGATACCAGTTGGCAGTAAAAGACCCACACTCCTCTTCGTTCCTCACCTTCTGCCTCATCTCGCAGGGGCCTTTTATCTTAATGCCCTTCCAGAATTTCATCCCTGATTGGAATTGTGGTGTCCAGATGTGGTTGCATCCAGCATTTGATATCACTGCACTGTGCATGATGACATCTTTATGTCGTCATACCACACTGTGTGTTCATCTGTGTGGTGAGGATGATACTAAGTGCTGAATAGGGAGGGTAATCACTGTGTGGCAGAGGAAAACGTGAAAAAGTCTATATACTGTGAGGGATTTGCTCAGGAGCAGGTTGTGCTTGACCCACTGGATGGGTCAGTACACGGTGAAAGAGGCTCAGCACGACAGCAGGTACTTGGTGAATAAGGTTGTGCTTTATTTACAAAGTCTGCTGAACACACAGTGCATAAATCCAAAAACAGCAAAGCAAATAAAAACAGAAAATAAAGCCTTGCCACACTGGGCTACTAACTACAAACACAGGTTTCCTATCTAGCTGTCTGAATACAGCCTACCGCTGCACAGACATAGGGTGTTCACACAGGCCAAAATTACACAGATTATTTCTCACCACAGGATGGTTTGGTTGCTCCCCAGTCTGCCCTGCACACCCAACTGGTTCCAGGTTGGAGCATTCTCTTTATGCAGCCTGGGAGTTTTATAGAGCCCGAAGCCCTTAATTTACTACACCTGAACTCATTAAATCATCATTGAGCTAGACAGGCGCACTACACAGCACCAAAGGAGAAATAGTCAGTGTATAACATGAACCTGGGACAAATATACCTTCCATCCTGGACACATCCCTTAGTTCTACCTGACCTCCTGTCACAATACACACAGTCCCTGGAGGATGAAGGAATTGATACCATTGAATGGCCCCCATGCTCACCTGACCTAAATCCAATAGAACACCTCTAGGATATCATCTTTTGGTCCATTTTACACTGCCAGGTTGCACCTTAGACTTTACAGGAGCTCAGTGATGCTGTGGTCCAGATCTGGGAGGAAATATCCCAGGACACCATCCTTCGTCTCATTAGGAGAATGCCCTGAGGTTGTCAGGCATGCATAAAAGCATGTGGGGGCCATACAAACTACCGAGTACCATTTCGAGTTGCAATTAAATTTCAGAAAAATGGACTAGCCGTTGGTCAAAGATCTAGTTCCTGTATATACGAAGTTGCTGGGTCCCCTCATGCTGAAAACAGATTAAGCTTGGAAAAGAAAACGATGGGAGGGAATTGCACGGGCCATCAATTCAGTGGGAAAAGCACCCTGTAGTGAGGATCATGTGAAAAATAGGTATCAAGACATTAAGGGAAACATTAAGAAGAAAATGGCATTGGACGGGAAGGAAAGATTAGTCTGACTGTGTGTAATGACCAGGGGTGGACTGACAACTCGTGGGCCCCCCGGGCAGTAGGGAATCATGGGGCCCCTGTGTCCTTGCCTAAACTCAAAAAAGCCTATGAAAAAGGTACCAGGGGCATCTCATGGGGCCCCCTACTGACTCTGGGCCCTCAAGCAGTGCCCGAGTTTCCAAATGGTCAGTCCGCCCCTGGTTAAAGGGACAGTTCACCATTTTGTACAGTTCATTTAGTATTTGTATACACTATTCATTTAGCAGTGGTGTATGCAGTTTAATGGATATTTATGTATATGTGTTGATATTTATTTTGATGTAGCACATATTATTGTGACAAAACACAATTGTCTGTTTTCACTATTCACATATGCACGATGGATTTATTTAGCACCGTATTTGAGTTTCTAGTACTGCGCTGCATTAATTTAACATTTAACCCTTTGATTGCCCCTATTAACCCTTTGATCACTCTGTCACTCAGCCAGTGCCATAAGTACAATGTCAGTGTATGGAATTTTTCACTGATCACTGTATTACTGCCACTAGCACATCAGATAGTATTAGAGTCAGTTAGAGCCCCTCCCAGCCATGGTCAGCTAGTGTTAAATTGCCTGTGTGAGATGGGGAAACAGCTCTCATTGTTTGAACACTGTTTGTGTGCAGTAAATTATGGTGTGGAGTAAATTGATGTTTTGACTGACATTCTGCGGTTTAGCCACAAGATGTCACTGTTTTTCTAACACAGGCTTAGACTGCATAGATATTTGTATATTCATGAAGAGGTGGGGTTTTTAGTGAACAGAAAGAGCAGCCATGTTTTGGACGATGCTGGATGCAGGAGCCATGTTCTGGAGAATGCTGAATGAAGGGGCCGTGTGAGCTGCAGCTGGGTGAAGCTGATGCGATTGCTGCCAGGAAGCTGATGAGAGCCGAGGAACAACGCAGCATACACTACAATATCGCAGGCCTGTTGGAGAGACATTTGCTCTGTTCAGAGTCACCAGCGGACGCAAAGCAGACCCGGGTCGGTAAGATCGTGCACGCACCTCATTTCAGTGTTGGCGCCTTGAGATTGAATCCAGGCCGATAGTTAGTTAGTTAGGGTCTCTGTTTGTGTCAGGCCACAAGTGTTGTTACTGATTATTGGAAGGACTCCACAACTTAAAGTGACATTTCACATTGGAGAGCTGATAAAATCCTACAAACTCAAGCCAGACTGGCGTTTTGCTCAGAAGGAATACTCAGGCACGTGCTACAGGACCAGTTATGGGAGGGGGAATACTGTAGATTTGTGTAAGATTGTAAGCTGTTGTGCTGCACCGCAGGCTAGCCCATACCATACACCCATACACTGATTCCTGCTCTTTTAGGGTAATAACAGGTAAGGTATGGCGGCTTATTTGTGCTCGCCAGTAAGTAAATTACTTCACTTTCTACCTTCATCCATCAGAAGGCGCCGTGCTGTGCAGCACAAGGGTCTCAGCCTTTGGGCTGGGTGTATGTAAATTTATTGTATGTTTCCAGCATTTGTGGTTGTGTTTATTTGCCACATCTAAGTAAAATTCTGTTGTGGCAAAAGCTGGTGTTGAGGTTGCTTTCCTCGTTCGTGACTTCACTGTATCCTGGGGAGCCCACCCCGGTACACGGCTTACACCTGCATACTATCACACTCACACTATAAGTTGCTGATCACCACCATTACTAGTATAGTATTTCTACAGATCAATATATAGATCACAAATAGAACTATACTAGTACCTCCTTAGTATAGTGTCCCCAAAAATTCAGCGTTAGCAGGATCAGCCCTGTTCACTGTCAGCACTAGTGTTTAGCCCCTCTGCTGTTTTTCACGGAAGATTTGTATTAAGTTATTGTGGGACAAAGCAATTTATATGCACAACAATACATCACCGCCCACCCAATGTGATGTGTGGCATAAGTTTCTAATATTGGTCCTGAAATGTCAGTATAATGGAAGCACCCCCACAAATGACCCCTTTTTGAAAAGTAGACACTCCAAGGTATTTGCCAAGTGGCATGGCGAGTATTTTGCTGATCTCATTTGTTGCCAGACGTTTTTGGAAAATGAGGAAAGAAACTGTAAATTTCTTTTTTCTTTTTTCAAAACCCTGTGACAAGAATGATATCTGCAAAATACTCACCATGCCCCTTATCAAGTTACTTCCGGTGTCTACTTTCCAAAAAGGGGTCATTTGAGGGGGTGTTTGTACTATCCTGACATTTTAGGGCCTCCAAAACTGTGATAGGTAGTGCGGAAGGTACATTACTTTTATGTAAGGAAAATATTTTTTATCTGTGTATTTTTTATGTGGATGGAAATTTTATTTTTAATAAAGAAAACATTTCTGAGCGTACTTCACCATGGGTGCATTTATGTTTTTATCCACTGATGTCATCTGTGAATATGGCTACTGACCTGCTGTGGTGGAGATGGAACCATACAACATATTTGCAGGGTGCACCATTTGCAATGTTATGGTCCATCTAGTCGGATAAGAGGCCCTTTCACATTGTGGTGGAGGTGGTGGAGTCTCTAATATCATTTGGCACTAAAGAGGCAAAAATCACTTACTTTCACATTGTGGACTGGATTTCTCTTGGGGAAAAAGGGATCAGAACTGGAAGAATTTTTTTGGGGATTATTCTTTGTTTAGGACACCTATATATTTTTTGACCACATTATGGTATATATATGCATTATTGATTTTACTCTTTCACATTGGTTTATGTTGCTCATGTACTGATTTTTACCGCTGCTTTTTGTTTTATATATTTGAGGAAAATGTGTCACGTGACCCAAATATCACATGCGATATGCTTTAGTGAATTGAGCCCAACATGTCTTAATAAAGGAGTGAGAGGCCAACAGTCTGATAGGAATGGCAGAAATTTGACCCTTGATAGTGCTAAAACCCAGACGTTGGTCCTAACCCAAACATTTCCCCACCAACCAATACTGTTATGCTATGTTATTATTATAATTTTGTTTATTGTTATTTACACATTAAAATTAAAAAATCAAAATGTTTATAAATATTCATAACTATTAATGACTGGGCATCATTGATGTACCACTGGCTAGAGGTGGCTCAATCTCTACTTAAGGTAATAGCCTGCCCTGCTGCATTTTTCATGTCAGAGAAAGTCTTGCTATTTGGGGAAATTGGTGACTGAGAGGCTGAAAGGGAACTTGTGACTGGAGTAAGATTGCATTATGTTTTGTCTGTACCATGTTTTTACTTTTTTTTTTTCAAAGGACACAGTGAGTAAAACTAAGGCAGCTTTTGAATGTGCTCTCAGCAACAAAGTTTTTTTCTAAATAAAAGGGGGAATAGACCCCAAGTAATAGATAAAGCAGCTAAGGTGTTTACAATTGAAGAGCTCGCTATCAATCAGATTTTTAGGACAAATATTGGTCACTAAAAAGATTTAGGTGTTTAGGTGTACCGATTTGTGCACACAGGCAAGTCACATGAAACAATGTAACCCAGCACTGCAATTTAAACAACTCAAGCATAGTGTGCTAAAGTAGATATAATCCCAATCACTAAAATGTCATATAAGTTTTAAAGAGTAACTCTACTTTTGTTAAGAAATAAATCATTCCCTCTGGGTGATCAATGTACATTACAGGGATTTTAGCAAACTTGCAGATTTCTATCTTTTGTTGCTGTGAAGAAATAGCTCTATGTTTCACCAGATTGATTGCATATGATTCTTATTGGGAGTGACTGATTCATTATAATCATCTAGTACACTTTTTGTGTTCTAATGAGGAAATATGCAGTGTCTGCATCCCTTTAGAAGTTTTAAACCCTTGGAGAGTATCTCACAAAAGTTAAATTCCTGTTACAAGAGGTGCCTAAGCCTAACCATACATTATACAATTGTCTTGTATTATTATTATTAATATTATACAGGATGTATATAGCGCCAACAGTTTGAGCAGCGCTTTACCAAATGAAAGTAGACATTACAGTTACAATACAATTTGGTACAAGAGGAAACAGAGGGCCCTGCTTGTTAGACAATTTTCCTTTAGATTTACCAAAACCATATAAAGTGAGATCAAACCTAAACACTTTCAATTTGTATGCAATCAGGCTGGCCCTTGTACTGCATAGTTGAAGATAAATCTGAAGGAAATTGAATAAGAGAATGGTATAATCTATGGCCAGCTTAACATTAGATTTGTATCTTAGTGCACTTCGGAGAAAATTGTTGAGCCAATCACACAGGCAGGAAATATTATCGCTAGTGGTGTTCTGTACTCCAACCATGTATGAAACAACTCCAGGTTGCCATATTGCATTGAATTTTATAGAAAAATTACAGCAGCTGCAGACTAAAAAAGAAAGGTATTTTTTAAAGACAAATAAAATACAACATGGCACTTGTTGCAATTGTATATGCTATGTTATTTTATTTGCTACACTTTATCTTGGAAAACATCAAAGTTTCTGACTGAGGCTTCATAACATAGTCACATGTAATATTGACTGTTTTTTATCTTTGTATGAGAGGAACCATGTCTGTGTTCAGATTAATTGATATAATCCTTCCATTTGCTTTGTGTACAGCATTGTGAGAAGCAATATTGGGCTATTCCTTTTAATTTTTTTTTTTCTACAAAATCTGCAGTTCTCTCACAGTCATGAGGATCAGAAGGATCAGAACATATCTGCATGACTCAATTAATTAAATAATTTAGAGTTGGGTTGTTATTCAGGAAGCAATAATTCAATAAGTTTAATGATTTTTTTTTTTTTGGGTGGTGGTGGGGCTGAAGTGGCAGAGGTCATGTGTCTGCGGGGTTATCTATTGCAATGGATTCATGGATAATGGGGAATTAATTTGTGTAAAAGCTTGATTTGATCTTCTGTACTCAGATTTCAGGCAATTTTGCTGTCTCTTAGGTCACAATATGTTAAAATTTTGATATCATACACTTTCACATTTGGATCGTAATTGGTTCTTTACATGTACAGCTGAGCTCATAAGTTTACATACCCCTGGCAAAATTTGTACAACGTAGACATATTTTTAAGAGACCAAGCACATGTCTTTATTTTTAATGTGATTCATATATAACTAGTTTTCCATGACATTTTAGTTACCCTGCAAGGAGAACACAGTGAGTGTACTCCGAGCACAAAAAGACATTTCCTATGGATGCATATATGCAGCCGCTAAGCGTTAAAACCCACGTGCCCAGAGGCTGCATATATGCATACAGGTTAAGCATCACATCATTAATCCATAGAAATAAAGAAAAATAAAATGGACCTGTTCACATCGTTTGTGTGCTTAGATTTTAATATTGTGTATTGACACCTTTAGCATCAATGATGGCTTTTTACTCTTTTCTAATAGTTGTAAATAACACCCTTTATTGTCTCATATGGTAAAACAACTTACTGTTCTTGGCAAAAATCTCCAGATCCTCTAATTTGTTCGATTGCCTACCATGATCTGCATGTTTAAGGTCTCTCTAAAGAAGCACAATGATGTTGAGGTAAGGAGATTGTGATAGGGTTTTGTCATGGTTTTTGAGTCATTTTCAATATGTACAAAGAGAGATCAAACAAATACTTATGTGTATAACATTTATTAAAATGCCTGAGGCTCCGCTGCGGACAAGCGGCCCACTGACACGGCTCCCTTGAGCTCTGCAACCCCCCCCCCGCAACTTTAACAACATAAGCGGCATCCCCGGGAGCCGCGAAGCACCAGGGCCAAGTGAGACCCATTAAGGAAGCAGGCACGCTCCCTATCCATGTCTTTTACAGCACTGTAGCCAGATCCAGACCACAGCAGCTCAGAGGGTGAGTCTGAAAGCAGCACAGTTAAAGGGACAATAAACCTATTACCTATAACAGACCCCTCTAGCCCTAGTCCTGACCCAGTGCAACACGACCTACTTGAGTCTTCAGGACTCGACCCTCTTGATTTTCCACCCGCATTCAATTGTGGACACCTGTTCCCTCCTTCAACCATCACCAGCTGATCATACTTTTGACTCTCCCCACGAAGAGACCTCGTCTTCACCTATCCCCTTACTGCTTGACCCTTTCCCCCTTTTACTACCAATTGGCCTGGTGGTCTTCCTTTCCATCCCACCGACCCACACCGGGTCCTCCCCCTGATCCTGTGCTCCAAATGTTATCACATATGACGGCACGGGTCGTTTTGTTTCCTAAATCCCATGTTACCCTTGTTAAGTTGTAAATTGTTTGTTAACCTTACTACTTCCCTCCTTAGGTCACCTGAGCTGATGACTATGTTTGTGGAAGTCTCCCATTACAGTTTAGGGGATCTGGACTCTAACAGTGCCCGCCTTCTATTCCTATCCTTGCACCACCTCCCTTTTTTTTGGTGCATTTTTCTCTGGCACCGTTGTCTGTCCAGACCCTTCCTTTACTGTCCTGGGAGCCCCAGATACCATTTTCTAAATTTGGTACCTGTTCGTTTGTATTTTTCATCATGCGCTGCTTGTCCTCTCTGCCTGTCACTGCGTACTCCCCTCAGCTTATGTGGTACATCTTTTTTGTACCATCTGGGCTGTTCCTGACCCTTCGGACTGTCCAAATTGTTTTAGTCCCGGGGGCCAGGTTGTTGTCCTCAGTTACTCCTCTTTCTCTCTTTCCCTTTTTAGTTTTTCCGACTATTAGTTTTACTTTTCTTTTTTCCTTACGTGTGACTCCCTCCCTTCCCCATTCCCCTTCCCATTTCCCCATGCCCCCTTTCCCTGGGCCCGCCTCCTCAGCGCTCTGCTTTGGTTCCAACATCCTTTAGCAGTTTCCCTATTTTAGTAATGGGACCCCTAAACATTCTTACCCTGAACATTCAGGGTTTGAATATCCCTCAAAAGCGAAACAAAGCCTTCCGATTCTTTGCTTCCCAGAAAGCACACATCATATGCCTACAGGGAACCCACTTCACCCCCACTTCTACACCTAAATTTTTTGGTCCTTTCTACCCGCAAACCTTCACCTCCTCCGCGAAAACTAAGTGTAGGGGAGTCCTCATTGCCTTCCATCGCACAGCCCCCTTCATACTCCACACTCAACTTGTAGATCCAGAAGGTTGTTACCTTATCCTATCAGGTTTACTCCTAGATATCTTAGTTACAGTTGTCTCCTACTACGCCCCCAATCAAGATCCCCTCCCATTCCTCTCCCACCTGTTGACTACCATAGATCATCACAAGCGCGGTACTCTACTTATCTCTGGGGACTGCAATCTCACTATATATCCATTTCTGGACAAATCTCCTTAGAAACCCCTCCCTCCAGCCACCTCACGTTCTTTCTCACAACTTCTTAATCACCATTCCTTGATAGATTCCTGGAGAGAACTCCACCCTGTAAAACGTAGATACACCCACTACTCCTACCCTCATAAATCGTTCTCGCGCATCGACCATATATTTGTAACAGTGGGCACCTCCTCCAGGCTTTTAACCTCTAATATTCTCCCCGTCCCTTGATCTGATCATTGTGCAGTCTTTACGTCCCTTTCTTCCCTATCCCCTCCAAACTCTAATAGCACATGGGTGATCAACGACAACTTACTTTCCCATCCTCAACATTGTCTTCACCTTAAGAATGCTCTCAAGGAATATCTAGTTCTAAACTCGGATATCTCCCCTCTTCTTTTATGGGAAGCGCTTAAGCCCGTTCTCCGTGGGCTTTGTATTAGCAAATCGTCTTTCCTCCGCAAAGAAAAACAACAAAATCGTTTATGCCCTGAGGCAGCCTAATCAGTCTCACCTTTTATTTCAGACCAACCCTTCTCCTTCTCACCGCAAAACATTGGAACAGGCCCGCGTTGAACTCGACCTCTTCCTGACTGACCAAGCTGAACTTTCTGTACGCAGAGCACACCACAAATATTATACTAAGGCTAATAAACCGGATACTTTCTTGGCTCTTTCTCTTTGTAGATTAGACCATACCACCAAACCCATTCATCTTAAGCTCTCCAGCGGAGTTTATACTAGCAATCCTGTCCGCATACTCCGTATTTTCCATAAACACTTAGCCGCACTATACTCCCAGACTGAGCCCTTTGACCAATCCCGAGCCGACAGTCTTCTCGCCCACCTTCCCTTTTTCCCTTTCCGACCTTGGCTGCCAGGCACCTCGAAATGCTGGAGAAACAGATCTTGGATTTCAAAGTTTTGTCCGCAATTAAGGAACTCAAGCTCAGATAATGTCCAGGCCCAGATGGCTTTTCAGCCTTTTTCAGCCTCTTAGTACAAGAAGTTTGCTCATCTACTTTCTCCTGTCCTTAGTAAAGCCTTTAACGCCATCCTGTCAGGCCATTCATTTAACCCAGAGACAGTATCTGCTATCATTTCGATGATACCAAAACCACACTCTGATGACTCTGCCTGGTCTAGTTTCAGACCGATCTCCCTTTTCAATATTGACGTCAAACTCCTTGCCAAAATTCTCTCTACTCGTTTAAACCCCATTAAAGGCTCTCTAATCCATAAAAATCAGACTGGCTTTATTCCCTTTCGACAAGCAGGGGACAATATACGACGTGCAGCTGTTCTCTTCCACCTTGCACGCACACAGAACATCCCTTCCTGCTTCCTTTCCCTAGATATTAAAAAGCCTTTGATACTGTTTCCTGGCCTTTCCTCCACTATATCTTACGCTGATGGGGCTTTGGTGCTCATTTCCTGACCTGGATCTCCTCACTCTACTGCAACCCTTCCGTCCAAGTTCGATAATGGGTCACAAATCGACCTCTTTCCCAATAGCTCGTGGTACTCGTCAGGGGTGTCCGCTCTCGCCACTCCTCTTCGCCCTAGTAATCAAACCCTTAGCCCTTCTGATTCAGGCAAACCCTGATATTCGTGGCTTAGAGGCTGGTCCCATCACAAACTCTGTTTATTCGCAGATGATGTACAACTCTTCTTGACCTCCCCTTTCACCTCCGCTCCGCCACTACTTCGGCTCCTCCATGACTTTGGCGCCATTTCTGGTCTCCAAGTTAATCCCCAAAAATCTACAGTCCTGAGCATATCACTTTCCCCCCAAGATTCCCTCCATCTCCGGCAAGTTCTCCCCTTCTCGTGGTCCCACCACACTATTCCTTATTTAGGTATCAAGTTGACGGCGTCTCTGTCTGATCTATACTCAGCTAACTACCTCCCAATGCTCACCCACCTCACTAGTTTAATGCGTAACTGGTCCTCTCTTCTACTAGCTTGGCTAGGTAGGATAACGGTGGTTAAAATGTCTATTCTACCTAAGATCCTCTATCTCTTCCGATTTCTCCCCATACCTGTCCCGGCATACTTTCTCCGCACACTTCAACGTCAAGCTCACTCTTACATTTGGGGCTCAATTCATCCCAGAGTCCCCCGCTCCACTATCCATCTACCAAAATTGAAAGGAGGTCTAGGACACTCGAATTTCCCAAAATATTACGAAGCGGCCCACCTAGCACAATTGCCAAAGTATCATGCATCTTATGAAATCCCTCAATGGGTAATCTTGGAGTAAATTGATATTGATCCCCTCTCATTAGCTAACTTACTTTGGATTCACCCTTCCGATCATCGCGGGATCTGGAATCCAATAACCTCCCATTTTGTAGCACTCTGGACAAACTCAAATCCCAATATCCCCTCCAATTGCCCCACAACCCTCTTCTATCTCATCTTCGCAACCCAGCTTTCCCCCCATCTTGGTCCACTCCACGCTCCTTTCACCTCTGGTCTTCTGCTAATCTCTTAAGAGCCCAACATTTCTTGACTAACTCCAGGTTTCATTCTTTCCCATCCCTCCGTGAATCTCACTCTCTCCCTGCATCAGAAATTTTCCGCTACCTCCAATTGAAGCATTTCTATTCCCCTCTCTCCACTACCGCATGATCCATTAGATCAATGACCCCCTTTGAAAGTGCATGTAAAAAAGATCCTCATAGACGTGGCCTTATCTCTACTCTTTATGCTAAACTCTTGACCCCCATACCTTCCTCTCGCCCCTCATATGTCACCAGGTGGGGGAGGAACCTAGCCTCACAGCTGAGCCCTGAAGATTGGGATCATATTTGGCAGGCAACCAAATCCTCTTCACAAAATGTAGTGGCAGTTGAGAAAAACTATAAGGTCTTATCCCGATGGTATTTGGTTCCAGCTAGGGTCGCTAAATTTACACCTGGGTACTCCCCCGACTGTTTTCGTGGCTGTGCAGTGAAAGGCACATACCTCCACATTTGGTGGTCCTGCCCGATAGCCCACTCTTTCTGGGAAGATATTTTCCACATGTTATCCACCCTTTTTCGAAAGCCTTTTGTGCCAACTCCAGAATTCGCCCTACTCAATCTTCGCCCACCCCCCCTCTATTTCTAAAACCCAGTTTAAGCTTTTTTTGCAAATTACAACCTCCGCTAAGCAAATCATAGCAAACTCCTGGAAGACCCCCTCGCTGTGTACAGGCGGTCTGGAACAAGGTGACGCAGTCGATGATACACGCTAAAATAGAGGCCACCGTCACCGACACAATCTCCAAATTCTTACTGACTATTGACCTGGTCCCCTTGGGTTGACCACTTCCTTCCTCATGGATTTGATGAGTCTCTACTCCTCCCTTAATGCATCCCTTCCTCGATAGATGCTTCGGAGCACTGGTCAGGTCCCCCCCCCCATCCTGGCAGTCACACGCCCTATCAGTCCCCCTTTCTCTCCCCCCCTTTTCTACTTTTCTCTACTCCTTTCGCTTCCTTCTTTATTTCTTCCCTTCCTCTCTCTTTGGTTATTCTATTCAGTACATACAGTTGTTGTAATCATACAGTTGCTTAAAGGCCCTGAGCCTCATATCTACCTACTTGTTACATATGGTACTACTTGTAATACTTCACTGTATGTAATTTATCTCTGTAACCCAATAAAAAGTTTGAACGAGGAAAATTTAACAAGAATATTTAACTAAAGATGCTGTTTCCGCCACCCACTTTAACACGGCGTGGCACACAGGTGACCACAGACACATGAATGATTGCAAGCTCTGAAGACAAGACTAAATATTTCAAGCTACAACTGTAGTATATAGACTTGTGTGTAGGGAACAGGCATCCCCCAGCCAACTCCCTTTGTAAGCAACAATATGACATTTTAAGGACTTGGTTAGTTTGTAATCACACATTCCTGAGAGGAGATTAGTAGGCTTTATTAAATATTTGTGAGGCTAACATTAACAAGCAATATAAAAACTGCAGTTTTTCTATAAAGCCATCCCCTGGCTCACAAATATCATACAGTAATGTCTCCAACCTTACATAAAGGCGACAGTGGAAGGAAAGCTATTTTACATTCTTCCACCCCCCCCCCCCGGTTAAGTTTACCTTAAATGAAAAAAGGGGGATCTAAAGTGTAGATACTTACTTTCCCTATCTGATTTACATACACAGAAAATCTCATTATGCTATGTTAGGGCTGAAAAATATTTAAAAGATCCAAAATTCAAATAACATAAAAAAAACTTCACATTGGACCAACAAAAGATATACACATCAAACTTTCATTTTCAAGCATCCAAAAGCACAAGAGCAGGTATGAACATCATACTTTCTTTAACAAGAGTTTAGAAACGTAGAAGCTTGTTAAAGTCATCCATAGCTGGAGAGCAGAGGCTTAGACATCCAATGATTAGATCGAAGCTGCAGCACAGCAATTGCAATGCTGTAGAACTCAAAGAACTGTAGAATAAAACATCCATTTTATCCTCTGGACTATTACAGTTCACAAGTCAGACATGCAGACACTTGACCACTATAGTAGATGGTACACTTGTTTATTTTTACAGACAATTCAGGTAATTCACCATCATAACAGGTGGATCTTGCACAAATAGTTCAGCTGCTGATAAGTGGCAAAGTCTTTACATCTTTAAGTCTTTGATAGTTGCTGCTGTCAAAAGTGTTTGTTTCCTTTCTCCAACATGCTTCTGGTTGACATCAAGGCAGGTGTTATCAAGACTGTCGGTCCAACATTCCATAACTCACACCAATGACCATATAGCTTATTATAGATTTCTGAACGGGTAAATCCACAATTCCTAGTGACTTGACCTAACACTAAAAGAAAAAGCTTTTTTCAATAAGGGTGAAATATTGTTACAGGAACACCACCCATTCACCACCTAAACGTTACACTACTTTGTATCTACCTAAACTATCAAACATGTTAATAAGGATGGTCCTTAAAGAATATTTATGTTCAATATGACACCATTATTATTTCAGGTACTTATATAGCGCTGTCAATTTACGCAGCGCTTTTACATATATATTGTACATTCACATCAGTCCCTAACCCTCAAGGGGTGTACAATCTGAGGTCCCTAACTCACATTCATACATACACATACTAGGGCCAATTTAGACAGGAGCCAATTAACCTACCATTATACTGTATACAGGGAAACCCACTTGCTATATTCACATGTAAGGAGTCACTAACTTCATCTTGAACTGAGTGGTAATGCTTATAAGCTGGGGTGGATAAGATAAGAACCCAAAATATCAAAACAAGCCAACCACCATAGAGGCCACATGGCACTTCCTGGAGTGCATAAAATTGAAGCATGCCATTGCCAGGCGCCACATGCAGACGATGCCCTGGAAGTGCATCATCATTTATGGACAAAGTCCCATCCCTCGGCACTGGAAGTGGAAGAGGTGGGGACAGGCTGGGACATGATGTAACCACATCCAGATGAATTGTCCCACCAAACATTCCCATGGTGACTGAAAGCCCAGATAAAAAAAAAATGAGTCAGGGGATAGGAGCCGCCTATGAGCCAGCCACTCACAGGATGCAGCCGAGTACCTTGAGACACATACTATAATATAAAATATATACAAAATAAACATGCCATGAAAATAGAACTAAAACAGAGGACACAAAAATATACCTAAAACCCTGGAAATGAGAGATGGAATACAGCATATGTAATAAAAGGTGAAATATGACATGTAATATAATGTAATAGATGTGTTTCTTCTAATGCAATATCACATTGACTGGGATACAGAAAAAAGGTGTATATACACTTTATCACCAAAAGTATTGGGAATTGAATTGTTGAAAATGAATATTCCATCTCTACATCTTCCCAGGGTTTTAGGTATATCTTTAATGGCATGTTTATTTTGTATATATTGTATATTATAGTATAGGTCTCAAGGTGCTTGGCTTCATCCTGTGAGTGGCTGGCTTATAGGCGGCTCCTAGCCCCCGACTTGTTTTCCTTTTTTTATGTGGTCACATTGTGGGCTCTGTTTGAGCCCATCTCTGGGCTTTCAGTCACCATGGGAAAGTTTGGTGGGATGATCTGTCCGGATGTGGTTACATCATGTCCCACCCTGTCCCCACCTCTCTCGCCAACGCACCTCTGGTCCATGAATGATGACCCACTTCCAGTGCACCGTCAGAAATGGTGTGCTTCCATTTTGTGCATTCCACCATGTGCAACTCTATGACTGTCGGATTTTTTTGTTTTTTTGGGATCTTATCTTATCCACCCCAGCTTATAAGCATTACTGCTCAGTTCAAGATTAAGTGACTCCTTCCATTTATGGCTATTGTGAATATAGCAAGTGGGTTTCCCTGTATATAGTGGTGTCATATTGAACATATATATTCTTTAAGGACCATCCTTATTAACATCTTTGATAACATTAATATCATTATGAATAAGAAGGATATATCTTTACTGACATCCTTTAATAATAATATTAACAACATTAATATTAGTAACTTTTTATTGATGAGTCATGTATCAGCCTACTCCATACTGCAGCCATTATGTTTTGATTGTGTGTATGTTGGTTCGGTTAGGGCTGCCATTTGTTTTTGGGTGACAAGGACATCAGCAAGAGGCATTTTCCTGTTGGGATATGCCCACTGTGTGTCCACGAGGAAGGGACGTGGAACCTACTTATGACCCTGGGCTATTTAAAAGTTGCTAGCATTTTTGGTTGATTCAGCTCTGAGGAAGGGAGTATAGCTCCCGAAATACAACAGCTTCATCAAGTAGTAGGTTCCATTTTTTTATCACTTTTATTGTTATCACAGGGAATGTAAATATCCCCTGTGATAGCAATAGGCAATGACAGGTACTCTTTTCTGAGCAATCCGGGATTGATTAGACTTTAGATCTCTCCTCTCAGAGACACAAGCCATAAGTATTGTACAGACTTTCAGTGTGGTATGTAAGCATTTTTTTAGGCTGCAATTTAAGAAGGAGAGACCAGACAGGGTTTATTGTGAATTAAAAATGAAGGTGTATTATTTCAGAGAAATATTGTGCACATTCACACTGTAAGCAGCATTACTAGGCAACACGTTTAGAAGGAGAGACCAGGAAGGTTTTATCATTAACAAGGTATTAGTACAATTACAATATGAACAACTGAGTACTGTCCGTGCTACTTTTATTTTATTTTCAATAGCATTCAAATTTTCAAGAAAAGCTTGTGTGCTAACTTCTCCAAGCAGTACTAATACACAAACATTTAGCAGAGTGTTAAGTAAGACAATCTCTGAGGAAAAAAAGCACAAACATACAAAGTAATAGTAATTAAACAAGGGTAGTTAGTGAGGTTAGACTTGGAGGGGGAGTAAGAGTCACATTAAATAATTGTTCGCAATTTTTGTCCTATTTTGCCAACATAAGGTACTTTGTTGCATTTTTTGCATTTGAGCTGATGTGCTTTATGGGAGTAACAGCATTAATGTGTCATTTCAGAAGGAGAGACATGGCATGTTTTAATCAAAAAATAAAAATTTGAATGAATTCTTTCACAGATAGTAGCCAGAAATAATCTGTAGTTGATGCACTGTATGTAATCAGCTGTATTAGGTTACAATTTCAGAAGAAGAGACAAGGCAGTTTTTAATCAAGAAATACAAATTACAGTATATTATTTCACAGACAATGCCAAGAACTATTGTACAGTCAATGAACAGTATGTAAACATTTTTAGGCTGCCGTTTCAGTGAGAGAACAAGAAAGGTTTACTGATGAAAAAAAATTAGATTGTATTATTCTACAGAAAATCACCTGAAATATGTTTTGTATGCTTTTTATAGCAAGCAATTTCTGAGGAAGAGAGAGGACAGGTTTTAATCAAGAAATAAAATTAAAATATATTTTTTCAAAGACACTAACCAGAAATTTTGTACATTCACTGAAAAGTATGGAAGGAACTTGACTATGTCACAAAGTAAAAAAGAAGGAGTGTGCCATTTTTTCACAAAAAAAAAAAAAAAAATGAAAGTATATTGGGAAAACAATAGCAACTTTGATGTGCAAACATTAGACATTTTGCAGTTGAGGCCTAGCTGCAGAAACATTATGTGTAGAACCTTTACAGTGCTGGAGAACCAAAAAGGCCGGAATAAGCCACATGGGCTGGTACTGGTGGCAGACCAGCAGTGTTTACGGGAACTAATAATGATGGCAGGCCAGTAGAGGTTGCATGAGCTAGTAATGATGGCAGACCAGGAGATGTGGTGAGAGCTGGTAGTAAAGTCAGGACAGCTGAGGTGACAGCAGCTTGTAATGTTGGCAGGAGATGGCAATGATGGCAGGCCAGAAGAATTAGCAGCATTTGGTAATAGTGGAAAGCCAGCAGCAGTTGTAAAAGCTGGTAATGGTGACATACCAGCAGCAGTAGAAGAAGCTGGTAATTGTGCAATATTTATATATTTTTTGGTGGGAGGGCAGATTACAAGGAAAAATGTATACAGTAGCACCAGCTGCAGGAGGGTTGTAATCATTGATGATCTAGGACTGGTTTATTTTTAAGGAAAGTGAAACAGTCCACGTTAGATACAAGTGTTTTTTCTCTCTGTCACAACACCATCTGATGCACTGTAGGCCCTCTCAGACAGCACACTGGCTACAGGACAAGCCAAAAGCTTCAGCACATACTGTTCAAGCTCCATGTTGTGGTCCAGCCTGGACACCCAAAAGTCAATGAGGTCCTCAACTCAAAGAGTGTCCATATTAGCCCTTGACCCTAAGACCCTAAGTTCCCTTTATTGGGATTTTAGGATTGGAGGCAAGTTGGGATTGAAAGGGAACTTCTGCCACATTCTGGAATTCTGCCACAATCCACCAAAACACCTTTTTTTAGCAGTGCATTTTGCTCCCCTTGGGATGCTAGGACAAGATATGCTATTTTCCCGTTTTATTGGGGATGAGTGGCCACCCAGTAATGGTCCCTCTCCTTCATGGCACACAAATCCTAATGTCTTGTAAAGGCATTTCAGCATGCAAGAGCCCATTCACCACAAACCTCCTTGAATTCCTGGTTTACACTGATGCAATGCGGTAAATGCAGCGAATCCTGTGTGTTTCCCACATGGTGTCCATGAGAAATGCTGCGGGTGTCAATGTTAAATTAATGACACCCCGAAACTGATTGCAAAATGTAGTGTGATTGCTAGGTGTGGAAAAAATGGTCCTGAACCATTTTGGTGTGGATGCATTGCGATGTGAGCCATACATTTTGTCGCATATCGCATATGATGTGAACATGAATGTGGTTCAATTCCTATGCGAATCAGTTGCGGTATCCGTCAATGCACAAGTATGAACCCAATCATTCCCTTCGCCTCACCCTACTCCTCATACTCTTTCTCTACCACCTGCTTCTTCTTCTTCATAGGGATGGAGCAGTAGGCAAATGATCCTGCTGGGTCTGAGAAAGCAGGAAGTCCTCCTATTCCTCCTGGTGCTGTGACTCCAGTGCCAGTTTATTACATCAAACTGTGTGTGCTCCAGCAAGAACACCAAAAGGATTATGCCTCTAATCCAAACTCATTGGAGCTCACTATTCTAGACACCTTTTCTACCAGTGACAAGATGTTGCACGTACAGTATCTTGAGTCAGAAGCCACTGATGTGGTGAAAAGAACCACAGCTCTCCGTAGACTGCCCTTATCTTGTATTTGTTAAGACACTGATGCAGCAGCTGACACATGACCACAGATGAGTTCAAGTGTATGGGTGTATCTTATATCGGGCTGCTAACAGGAAGCTTATGTTGCCATTTTGATCAGGTGAATACTCATTAGGTATGGCCAATAAATGTGGCCACACACTCTTCTGGTCTGCTGCAGAAAATCCTGGAAACCAGAGTACATAACCAACAACCTATGCTCCACCAGGTTCAAGACATAGGCCTAACAGGGAATGTGTGTGAATTTTTCCAGCCTTAGGGTGGTCAGAAGGTTGGGCTTTTGTCATAGATGACCTTGCCTGGAATAAAATGGCATGGGATGAGTCACCTCTCAACCTGCCCCTAAAGAGCTGCTATAAGCTTCAGCTTAGTGTGACTCCTGTCCCTTGGGCATTAAGGATGCAAACAGCAGCATTTTGTCCTGGCCATTGCAAAGTCTCTGTGTTGATTGAATGAGGGAATGGAAGAGGAGTGGGTAGAAGCGATTGGGTTGTCTCTAAGGGTATGCCCCATCCTGCATCCTTTCCAGCCACCAGTAGGCTGTAAAGAGCTGTAATGTCTGAACAATCCTTGCTGAGCAGGGTGTTTGTGGTTATATGTGTAGTACTGTCCCCAAAGGAGCCACTTGGTAATTTGAGTTTTCTGTTCTACTACTTGACTCTGGTTGAGTTAGTGTTACTGCAAACACTTAAAGGAACACAAGTGTAGATACCTTTACTAGAGATGAGCGAATTATTCAAAAATTCGATTCGGCTGATTCGCCGAATTTGAGGAAGAAATTCGATTCGATGCGAATTTATTCGCTACGAATTTAACTTATAAAAAGGGTTTCTAGGCTTCAGAGAGCCTTTATATTAGTGCAGAACACTGTACCTTTAATTTAAATGCCCTTGGAGATGAGGAAGGAGAAGGAGAAGGAGAAGGATGAGAAGAAGGAGAAGGATGAGAAGAAGGAGAAGGAGAAGGATGAGAAGAAGGAGAAGGATGAGAAGAAGGAGAAGGATGAGAAGAAGGATGAGAAGAAGGAGAAGGATGAGAAGAAGGATGAGAAGAAGGAGAAGGATGAGAAGAAGAAGGATGAGAAGAAGAAGAAGGATGAGAAGAAGGAGGAGGATGAGAAGAAGAAGAAGGATGAGAAGAAGAGGGATGAGAAGAAGAAGAAGGATGAGAAGAAGGAGAAGGATGAGAAGAAGAAGGATGAGAAGAAGAAGAAGGATGAGAAGAAGGAGAAGGATGAGAAGAAGAAGAAGGATGAGAAGAAGAAGAAGGATGAGAAGAAGAAGCAGGATGAGAAGAAGGAGAAGGATGAGAAGAAGAAGAAGGATGCGAAGAAGAAGAAGATGGATGAGAAGAAGGAGAAGGATGAGAAGAAGAAGAAGGATGAGAAGAAGGAGAATTCCAAGCCGGCAAAAAGTGTATCTGCAGAGCTCCGCTATTTCTTAGCGGAGCTCTGCAGATACACTTAGCGGAGCTCTGCAGATACACTTTTTGCCGGCTTGGAATTCTTCTTATTTTCATCCTACTTCTTCTTCTTCTTCTTCTTCATCCTCATCCTCGTCCTCTTCTTCTTCTTCTGAGGATGAGGATGAAGAAGAAGAAGAAGAAGTAGGATGAAAATAAGAAGAATTCCAAGCCGGCAAAAAGTGTATCTGCAGAGCTCCGCTATTTCTGACAGTTCTCTGACATTCACTCCATACAGCGGTTGAAACATTGTATCTATTTGTTTCCATTTATGGAAACAAATAGATACAATGTTTCAACCGCTGTATGGAGTGAATGTCAGAGAACTGTCAGAAATAGGCTATTTCTGACAGTTCTCTGACATTCACTCCATACAGCGGTTGAAACATTGTATCTATTTGTTTCCATAAATGGACACTAGACAGTATTTCTGTACCACTAGACTGGAATTAACTAATGAATCAACCACATCCGGTTCCAGTGCCATCACTCAAGCTTCCAGTTTATGAAACACTGACTTCCCTGTCGAGCGGTGCTAGCATCCTGAGCTGAGTCCACTAGTGCTGAGGATTGGGCACCAACTAATGTGAGTGCATATCTGGTTGATTTTATTCATGTTTTTAATAAACCTACAATATTATGAGTAGAGATGAGCGAATCGAACTCGGCGAAGTGGAATTCGTTTCGAATATTAGAAAAATTTTAGAAAATTAGCAGACTTCGGATGCGCGAATCGAAATTTTTCCAAAAATGGCGGCGACATGTGCGGCGACGGAGCAGGGATCTCTGGGAAGGCGCGCAGACAAGGCGCGCTGACCCATAATGCATTCATTCATGACATGTGATCGCATTAGCCAATCAGCAGCCAGCCAGCCAGCACTGTGTAATGGTGGAGCTATAAATTGCGGCCATCTTACAATTCTCCATTTGCCTCTGGTCATTCAAGAGAGACAGATCTCTCTGTATTAGGGACACAGAATCGTTACTTAGGGACACAGAACCGTTACTTAGGGACACAGAACCATTACTTAGGGACACAGAACCGTTACTTAGGGACACAGAACCGTTACTTAGGGACACAGAACCGTTACTTAGGGACACAGAAATGTTACTTAGGGACACACAATCGTTACTTAGGGACACAGAACCGTTACTTAGGGACACAGAACCGTTACTTAGGGACACAGAATTGTTACTCAGGGACAGACACAGAATTGTTACTCACGGACAGACACAGAATTGTTACTCAGGGACAGACACAGAATTGTTACTCAGGGACACAAAATTGTTACTGAGGGACACAGAATTATTACTGAGGGACACAGAATTGTTACTGAGGGACACAGAATTGTTACTCAGGGACAGACACAGAATTGTTACTCAGGGACAGACACAGAATTGTTACTCAGGGACAGACACAGAATTGTTACTCAGGGACAGACACAGAATTGTTACTGAGGGACACAGAATTGTTACTGAGGGACACAGAATTGTTACTGAGGGACACAGAATTGTTACTCAGGGACAGACGCAGAATTGTTACTCAGGGACAGACACAGAATTGTTACTCAGGGACAGACACAGAATTGTTACTCAGGGACAGACACAGAATTGTTACTCAGGGACAGACACAGAATTGTTACTCAGGGACACATAATTGTTACTCAGGGACAGACACAAAATTGTTACTCAGGGACAGACACAGAATTGTTACTCAGGGACAGACACAGAATTGTTACTCAGGGACAGACACAGAATTGTTACTGAGGGACACAGAATTGTTACTCAGGGACACAGAATTGTTACTGAGGGACACAGAATTGTTACTCAGGGACACAGAATTGTTACTCAGGGACAGACACAGAATTGTTACTGAGGGACACAGAATTGTTACTGAGGGACACAGAATTGTTACTGAGGGACAGACACAGAATTGTTACTGAGGGACACAGAATTGTTACTCAGGGACACAAAATTGTTACTCAGGGACACAGAATTGTTACTCAGGGACACAGAATTGTTACTCAGGGACAGACACAGAATTGTTACTGAGGGACACAGAATTGTTACTGAGGGACACAGAATTGTTACTGAGGGACACAGAATTGTTACTCAGGGACATAGAATTGTTACTGAGGGACACAGAATTGTTACTCAGGGACACAGAATTGTTACTCAGGGACACAGAATTGTTACTCAGGGACAGACACAGAATTGTTACTGAGGGAAACAGAATTGTTACTGAGGGACACAGAATTGTTACTCAGGGACACAGAATTGTTACTCAGGGACAGACACAGAATTGTTACTGAGGGACACAGAATTGTTACTGAGGGACACAGAATTGTTACTCAGGGACAGACACAGAATTGTTACTGAGGGACACAGAACTGTTACTGAGGGACACAGAATTGTTACTGAGGGACACAGAATTGTTACTCAGGGACACAGAATTGTTACTCGGGGACACAGAATTGTTACTCAGGGACACAGAATTGTTACTCAGGGACAGACACAGAATTGTTGCTGATGGACACAGAATTGTTACTGAGGGACACAGAATTGTTACTCAGGGACACAGAATTGTTACTCAGGGACAGACACAGAATTGTTACTGAGGGACACAGAATTGTTACTCAGGGACAGACACAGAATTGTTACTGAGGGACACAGAATTGTTACTGAGGGACACAGAATTGTTACTGAGGGACACACAATTGTTACTCAGGGACACAGAATTGTTACTCAGGGACACAGAATTGTTACTGAGGGACACAGAATTGTTACTCAGGGACACAGAATTGTTACTCAAGGACAGACACAGAATTGTTACTGAGGGACACAGAATTGTTACTCAGGGACACAGAATCGTTGAATTAAAGAGTATGTCAGACAACATGCAGAGGAGTGGCAGAGGAGGCAATGTTTTAGGAGCGAGCAGACGTGGCAGCAGAGGAAGGGGTCGAGGCAGCACTAGTCGCAGCCAGAGGCCAGTGCTCCCTGTGTCATCCAGCGGTCGTGTCTCCACCAACAACCCTGCCGTCATCGATTGGTTGGCTCGGTCGTCTTCCTCTTCCCAGGTCACCTCTGACACCTACAGCCAACGGTCGGTGGGTACGTCAGACACAACCGTTAGTTGGCATGGCCCGGGAGCAAGCCCACTGAAATCACGTGTCCTCTACCTGCCCCTGTCCTTTGGTGTTCCCTCACCAAGCGAAGTATCGCATGTTGTGGGCTCAGCCCCACTGTACAGTGAGGAAGAGCTAACAGAGGGCGGTCAGGAACGGGGGGAGACATCCGCCTCTTCAGCAGCCAGGCGAAGAAGTACTGGCGAGGAGAGTGGCTCGGTAGCCGGTTAGAGACAGGTCTGTCTCCTGACCCACACGCAGCCGAGGGGGCTAGTAGTGAGGCGGAGACCCTAATTGATGATGATGAGGCTGATCGCACTTGGCAGCCTCGTCGTCATCAGGCTATTGCTTCCGCATCATCAGGAGAAGAGGGTGCCAGCTTGGCAGTGAGCAAAACAGTCGGTGGGTTGCCCAGGAGGCAGCAGGGTCGCAGCAGTGTCAGTGGAGGCAAACGGCCACGGAGTAGAGCACCAGCTCCACTGCAGCCTACCACCACGGCCAGTAGTGGTGCCGGTGTGCACGGAGGAAGTAGCAGTCAGCCAGTGAGGAGTAGCGGGGGCAAAGTTTCCTACTCGGCGGTGTGGCAATTTTTCGTCAAGCCGCCCGAGGAAGTAAACGTAGCCGTATGTCGACTATGTGGCCAGAAAGTCAAGCGTGGCCAGGGGGCCCATGTTGGGACTACAGCGTTGCGGCAGCATATGCAGCGTCGCCATTTGGTGGCCTGGGAAAACCGTGATAAAGATACGGCGGTTCTGCCTGCCCCAGCCTCTGCTCCATCACCCGCTCCGTTACTTGCTCCGTCACCCGACGTCAATCGCCCTCTATCAGCCAGTCAAGGCTCCAACACCTCTGCTGAGGGGAGTTGTCGCTCGTTGGCATCTTCCGCTCGTTCAGATGCTCCTTCTCCTGCTACTCCTCTTCACGGATTCCGTCAGCAGTCTTTCTTGGAATCCGTTTCCAAGAGACAACAGTTTGCGAGCACGCACCGGACGGTGCAGAAGCTGAACGTCCTCCTGTCCAAGTTGCTGGTGCTGCAGTCCCTCCCTTTCCAAGTGGTGGACTCAGCACCTTTCCGAGAAATGATGGCTTGTGCCGCACCGCGGTGGAGAGTGCCAAGCCGGCATTTCTTCGCCAAAAAGGCAGTGCCAGCCCTGCATTCACATGTAGAAGAGATGGTGGGCCAGTCTTTGAGCATGTCGGTCTCTGCCAAAGTGCACGGCAGCGCCGACGTGTGGAGCTGTAACTACGGTCAGGGACAGTACATGTCATTTACGGCCCACTGGGTGAACGTGGTGCCGGCACAGCCGCACCAGCAACTTGGACAGGTCACGCCGCTTTTGCCTCCACGTTTGCACGTCCTTGGTCCGGCAAAGATGTCCGCCTCTACCACCTCTTCTTCCGCCGTGTCCTCAGCCGCCACCCCCGTGCCAAGTCCCATTACCCGACCGGCATGTCACATGTGCAGGGCGCAACGGTGTCACGCTGTGCAACACCTGGTATGCCTTGGCGAACGTAGTCACACAGGGGAGAAACTTCTGAGTGTAATGAACAGAGAAATCGACAGATGGCTGTCTCCGCGCAAACTCAAAATCGGAACCATGTTGACCGACAACGGAAAGAACATGGTGTCTGCTCTGCGTCAAGGAAGGTTGTGCCATGTGCCATGCATGGCTCACGTTTTCAATCTGGTTGTCAAGCGGTTCCTAAAATCCACCATCCCACTGCAAGACATCCTTAAAATGTCACGTAAACTTTGCATGCATTTCAGCCATTCCTACACCGCAAAGCACACCCTCCTTGAGCTGCAGCGGCAGAACGGAATTCCATAGCATCGCCTGATCTGCGACGTTGCAACAAGGTGGAATTCAACCCTACACATGTTAGACCGCCTTTACGAACAGCGAAAGGCCATCACCGATTTCCTGATGTTACAAGCGGATAAAGGTACTCCCCTGTGTAACTTCGATGTCAGCCATTGGCAGCTCATGCGTGACACCTGCCGCTTGCTCAGGCCCTTTGAGGAGGCCACGCTATTCGTGATTCGGCAGGACTATGGGATGAACGACGTCATTCCTCTGTTGCACGTCCTGGAACAAATGCTGTTAACAATGGCTGGTCAGGGTGCGGTAGACAAGGCGCACAGATCTCAACGCCACATGACCCCTGTGGGGGCAGGACAGGAAGAAGAGGAGGAGGTAGAGGAGGACATTGGTGCTCAGGAATTATTGAGTGAAATGGGTGGTTTTTCCACTCAGCGGACAGGAGTGGAGGAGCAGGAGCATCTGGTAGAGGAGGAGGAGGAGGAGACAGAGGACCCAGACGCACCGTGGAAGTATGCTGTGGAGATGGAGGCAGGGAGTCCCTCACATTCCTTGGCACAAATGGCCCATAGCATGCTCGGTTGCTTGCGTAGCGACAGCCGAATAATAACCATCAGACAGAGGGATGACTTTTGGCTGTCCACCTTGTTGGACCCTCGCTACTGTTCAAAAATGGTGGCCTTTTTCACACCTTCTGAGAGGGAGGCCAAAATAACGTACTATAAAAACCACCTATGTAGTCAGTTGGTCTCTGCCTTTCTGCGCCAATGTCCATCCTCAGACACTGTGGGCCCTGTGCGCTCGCGTTCCGCTGCCATGGCAGCAGGGGAGGGGTGGGGTGGTAGGAGCAGTGGCAGCTCCACCAGCAGCGGCTGCCACAGTCTGCAGTCGATGATGAGTAGCTTTCTTCACCAGCGCAGTGAGGAAACTACTAACCAGCCGCAGCAGCAGCAGCATCAGGTGGACCTGGAGCAGGACCTCAAACAACAGGCTTGGGCCTACTTGGACAGCACCCTGCCAACCGAGGTAGACAATCCCCTTGACTACTGGGCTACGAAACTTGACCTTTGGCCCCAACTAGCTGAATTTGCCCTTGAAAGGCTGTCATGCCCGGCCAGTAGCGTGGCATCGGAGCGCGTGTTTAGTGCGGCAGGAGGTATTGTAACTCCGCGGAGGACACGACTGTCCACCCAAAGTGTGGAGAAACTCACGTTTGTGAAAATGAATCAGGCGTGGATTAGTCTGCATTTCAAACCACCAGTTCCTGACACAACTGACTAAATCCGCCATGAATCATGCCCCAAACATGTGCCACTTTCAGATCTCCTCACACTGCTGGTGTGTTCCATTTTGTCATAGGGTGCTGGCAGATTACGGGCCTCCCATTGCTGCTGCCAGGCCTGTAATCTGCCATGGGCCCCTGTACCGCCTCCTCATGCTGCTGCCAGGTCCAGAGTGTCTAATGGGTCCCTGTACGGCCTCCCATTGCTGCTGTCTCCATCGCCACACTCTGCCATGTGCCACTTTCAGGTCTCCTCACACTGCTGGTGTGTTCCATTTTGTCATAGGGTGCTGGCAGATTACGGGCTTCCCATTGCTGCTGCCAGGCCTGTAATCTGCCATGGGCCCCTGTACCGCCTCCTCATGCTCCTGCCAGGTCCAGAGTCTCTCATGGGTCCCTGTACGGCCTCCCATTGCTGCTGTCTCCATCGCCACACTCTGCCATGTGCCACTTTCAGGTCTCCTCACACTGCTGGTGTGTTCCATTTTGTCATAGGGTGCTGGCAGATTACGGGCCTCCCATTGCTGCTGCCAGGCCTGTAATCTGCCATGGGCCCCTGTACCGCCTCCTCATGCTGCTGCCAGGTCCAGAGTCTCTCATGGGTCCCTGTACGGCCTCCTATTGCTGCTGTCTCCATCGCCACACTCTGCCATGTGCCACTTTCAGGTCTCCTCACACTGCTGGTGTGTTCCATTTTGTCATAGGGTGCTGGCAGATTACGGGCCTCCCATTGCTGCTGCCAGGCCCGCAATCTGCCATGGGCCCCCGTACCGCCTCCTCATGCTGCTGCCAGGTCCAGAGTCTCTCATGGGTCCCTGTACGGCCTCCCATTGCTGCTGTCTCCATCGCCACACTCTGCCATGTGCCACTTTCAGGTCTCCTCACACTGCTGGTGTGTTCCATTTTATCATAGGGTGCTGGCAGATTACGGGCCTCCCATTGCTGCTGCCAGGCCTGTAATCTGCCATGGGCCCCTGTACCGCCTCCTCATGCTGCTGCCAGGTCCAGAGTGTCTCATGGGTCCCTGTACGGCCTCCCATTGCTGCTGTCTCCTTCGCCACACTCTGCCATGTGCCACTTTCAGGTCTCCTCACACTGCTGGTGTGTTCCATTTTGTCATAGGGTGCTGGCAGATTACGGGCTTCCCATTGCTGCTGCCAGGCCTGTAATCTGCCATGGGCCCCTGTATTGCCTCCTCATGCTGCTGCCAGGTCCAGAGTCTCTCATGGGTCCCTGTACGGCCTCCCATTGCTGCTGTCTCCATCGCCACACTCTGCCATGTGCCACTTTCAGGTCTCCTCACACTGCTGGTGTGTTCCATTTTGTCATAGGGTGCTGGCAGATTACGGGCCTCCCATTGCTGCTGCCAGGCCCGTAATCTTCCATGGGCCCCTGTACCGCCTCCTCATGCTGCTGCCAGGTCCACAGTGTCTCATGGGTCCCTGTACGGCCTCCCATTGCTGCTGTCTCCATCGCCACACTCTGCCATGTGCCACTTTCAGGTCTCCTCACACTGCTGGTGTGTTCCATTTTGTCATAGGGTGCTGGCAGATTACGGGCCTCCCATTGCTGCTGCCAGGCCCGTAATCTTCCATGGGCCCCTGTACCGCCTCCTCATGCTGCTGCCAGGTCCACAGTGTCTCATGGGTCCCTGTACGGCCTCCCATTGCTGCTGTCTCCATCGCCACACTCTGCCATGTGCCACTTTCAGGTCTCCTCACACTGCTGGTGTGTTCCATTTTGTCATAGGGTGCTGGCAGATTACGGGCCTCCCATTGCTGCTGCTAGGCCTGTAATCTGCCATGGGCCCCTATACCGCCTCCTCATGCTGCTGCCAGGTCCACAGTGTCTCATGGGTCCCTGTACGGCCTCCCATTGCTGCTGTCTCCATCGCCACACTCTGCCATGTGCCACTTTCAGGTCTCCTCACACTGCTGGTGTGTTCCATTTTGTCATAGGGTGCTGGCAGATTACGGGCCTCCCATTGCTGCTGCCAGGCCTGTAATCTTCCATGGGCCCCTGTACCGCCTCTTTATGCTGCTGCCAGGTCCAGAGTCTCTCATGGGTCCCTGTACGGCCTCCCATTGCTGCTGTCTCCATCGCCACACTCTGCCATGTGCCACTTTCAGGTCTCCTCACACTGCTGGTGTGTTCAATTTTGTCATAGGGTGCTGGCAGATTACGGGCCTCCCATTGCTGCTGCTAGGCCTGTAATCTGCCATGGGCCCCTATACCGCCCCCTCATGCTGCTGCCAGGTCCAGAGTCTCTCATGGGTCCCTGTAAGGCCTCCCATTGCTGCTGTCTCCATCGCCACACTCTGCCATGTGCCACTTTCAGTTCTCCTCACACTGCTGGTGTGTTCCATTTTGTCATAGGTTGCTGGCAGATTACGGGCCTCCCATTGCTGCTGCCAGGCCCGTCATCTGCCATGGGCCCCCGTACCTCCTCCTCATGCTGCTGCCAGGTCCAGAGTCTCTCATGGGTCCCTGTACGGCCTCCCATTGCTGCTGTCTCCATCGCCACACTCTGCCATGTGCCACTTTCAGGTCTCCTCACACTGCTGGTGTGTTCCATTTTGTCATAGGGTGCTGGCAGATTACGGGCTTCCCATTGCTGCTGCCAGGCCTGTAATCTGCCATGGGCCCCTGTACCGCCTCCTCATGCTGCTGCCAGGTCCAGAATCTCTCATGGGTCCCTGTACGGCCTCCCATTGCTGCTGTCTCCATCGCCACACTCTGCCATGTGCCACTTTCAGGTCTCCTCACACTGCTGGTGTGTTCCATTTTGTCATAGGGTGCTGGCAGATTACGGGCCTCCCATTGCTGCTGCCAGGCCCGTAATCTGCCATGGGCCCCTGTACCGCCTCCTCATGCTGCTGCCAGGTCCAGAGTCTTTCATGGGTCCCTGTACGGCCTCCCATTGCTGCTGTCTCCATCGCCACACTCTGCCATGTGCCACTTTCAGTTCTCCTCACACTGCTGGTGTGTTCCATTTTGTCATAGGGTGCTGGCAGATTACGTGCCTCCCATTGCTGCTTCCAGGCCCGTAATCTGCCATGGGCCCCCGTACCGACTCCTCATGCTGTGATGTTGCAACAAGGTGGAATTCAACCCTACATATGTTAACCGCCTTTACGAACAGCTAAAGGCCATCACCGATTTCCTGATGTTACATGCGGATAAAGGTACTCCCCTGTGTAACTTAGATGTCAGCCATTGGCAGCTCATGCGTGACACCTGCCGCTTGCTCAGGCCCTTTGAGGAGGCCACGCTATTCGTGAGTCGGCAGGACTATGGGATGAACGACGTCATTCCTCTGTTGCACGTCCTGGAACAAATGCTGTTAACAATGGCTGGTCAGGGTGCGGTAGACGTGGCGCACAGATCTCAACGCCACATGACCCCTGTGGGGGCAGGACAGGAAGAAGAGGAGGAGGTAGAGGAGGACATTAATGCTCAGGAATTATTGAGTGAAATGGGTGGTTTTTCCACTCAGCGGACAGGAGTGGAGGAGCAGGAGCATCTGGTAGAGGAGGAGGAGGAGACAGAGGACCCAGACGCACCGTGGCAGTATGCTGTGGAGATGGAGGCAGGGAGTCCCTCGCATTCCTTGGCACAAATGGCCCATAGCATGCTCGGTTGCTTGCCTAGCGACAGCGGAATAATAACCATCAGACAGAGGGATGACTTTTGGCTGTCCACCTTGTTGGACCCTCGCTACCATTCAAAAATGGTGGCCTTTTTCACACCTGCTGAGAGGGAGGCCAAAATAACGTACTATAAAAACCACCTATGTAGTCAGTTGGTCTCTGCCTTTCTGCGCCAACGTCCATCCTCAGACACTGTGGGCCCTGTGCACTCGCGTTCCGCTGCCATGGCAGCAGGGGAGGGGTGGGGTGGTAGGAGCAGTGGCAGCTCCACCAGCAGCAGCTGCCTCAGTCTGCAGTCGATGATGAATAGCTTTCTTCACCAGCGCAGTGAGGAAACTACTAACCAGCCGCAGCAGCAGCAGCATCAGGTGGACCTGGAGCAGGACCTCAAACAACAGGCTCGGGCCTACTTGGACAGCACCCTGCCAACCGAGGTAGACAATCCCCTTGACTACTGGGCAACGAAACTTGACCTTTGGCCCCAACTAGCTGAATTTGCCCTTGAAAGGCTGTCATGCCCGGCCAGTAGCGTGGCATCGGAGCGCGTGTTTAGTGCGGCAAGAGGTATTGTAACTCCGCGGAGGACACGACTGTCCACCCAATGTGTGGAAAGACTCACGTTTGTGAAAATGAATCAGGCGTGGATTAGTCTGGATTTCAAACCACCAGTTCCTGACACAACTGACTAAATCCGCCATGAATCATGCCCCAAACATGTTATTATTTTTAACATAGGCCTCTGTATGGCCTTCAATTTAAGCTGCTTACGCTTCGCCACTCTGCCATGGGCCCCTGTACCACCTCCTCATGCTGCTGCCAGGTCCAGAGTGTGTCATGGGTCCCTGTACGGCCTCCCATTGCTGCTGTCTCCATCGCCACACTCTGCCATGTGCCACTTTCAGGTCTCCTCACACTGCTGGTGGGTTCCATTTTGTCATAGGGTGCTGGCAGATTACGGGCCTCCCATTGCTGCTGCCAGGCCCGTAATCTGCCATGGGCCCCAGTATCGCCTCCTCATGCTGCTGTCAGGTCCAGAGTGTCTCATGGGTCCCTGTACGGCCTCCCATTGCTGCTGTCTCCATTGCCACACTCTGCCATGTGCCACTTTCAGGTCTCCTCACACTGCTGGTGGGTTCCATTTTTGTCATAGGGTGCTGTATGGCCTCCCATTGCTGCTGCCTCCACCGCCACACTGTGGCTCCACACTCTGGTTTTGGCCCCGTGACTGCCGAAATGAGTGAAGTGTGCGGTGATTCTAAGATCGACGGCACTCATCTGCATGTCATACTGACTGACAGTATTATTTCTCTTCCCCAGCAGACTCCAAGGGCATTTAAATTAAAGGTACAGTGTTCTGCACTAATATAAAGGCTCTCTGAAGCCTAGAAACCCTTTTTATAAGTTAAATTCGCAGCGAATATATTCGCATTGAATCGAATTTATTCCTCGAATCAGCCGAATCGAATTTTTGAATACTTCGCTCATCTCTAATTATGAGACATTTCTCCTGATTTTATTTTTTTTCTCCTGATAGTTGCTGAGTGCATTGGTCTTATGGTGGTGGAATACAAAGGGTCAGCATGGAGCAATTTATTTGGCACCAGAACATTATGCACCATTGTTTTTGATCTACAACCTAGTGTGGGACATTTGTTTTTTGCTTTTGTTCTTGACTTTGGACTCATTAATTTATATCACATTTAGGTTTTTCCCTGTTTTTATTACAGTTGGAATATTGTTCACCTAATATCTATGTTTAGCACCATCCCTTTTTTTATTATATGGTCACAAGTGATTTTTGCACTCCAAAAGGCAGCTAACATTTTTTGCATTATTTTATTTTTGTTGGCACACTAAATGGTTGAGTAATTATTTATATTTTATTGCATAGAAGATACACTGTTTGTGTAAGGCAGTATATATCACTTTTTTACTTTCTCACTAAAGTAAAAAAAAGGAACAGTATTTGACAAGTCCTTTATTAAAATATGTATCTCACAATATACATCCACCATCAATCAAATCATCAGATATACTGTAGATCCACATCAATCATGACCTGCTGAACTAAACATTATTGCCTGTTGACTTGTGTTCTGTCACATCCCGCCTGCTGAATAACAAGCCTGGCGGATAACAGCTCTTATACAAAGGGGAGGGATCTCCAGGGTGACATAATTGACCATATATGGTCAGGGATCTTACTGGTATCCCATATGCTAATCAGGTCTTTGTTGTAATAAATTTCCTGACCATTTGGACTCGCTAAAAGACTGGTTTCAGGGTTGTAAAGCATTGTCTGACTGTACAGAATGGAAACAGCTGTAGAGAATTTTCCTTAAAAGAAACATGTTTAAATAACTGACACAAAACTAGAGGTTGTGCACAACTGGTTATTTAATATAGATAGGACATACTGTATATGCTAGGTGTGTAGAAGTTCTGTATCCTTGCTAAAGTCATGAATGGAAAAACCTAGTATTCTGAAAACACTCATAGGGCTTCTGATTATTATCCACTTGACCTTTGGAAGATTTACCCCCCTTCATGACCAGGCAATACGGCACTGTGTTACTTTAATTGACATTTGCTCAGTCATCCAACACTGTACATAAATTAATTTTATATAATTTTTTTCCCACAAATAGAGCTGTTTTTGGTGGTATTTGATCATCTCTGGGATTTTTATTTTTTGCGCCATAAACGAAAAAAGACTGTCAGAACTGTTCTGGGCTCACAGAATTAAACAGGAAGGCCTGAACTTATCTTTACATGGGCATGCTGGAAACCATTTTGTTCTGTATATTCTATTTCATGGTTTCTGAACACAGATTCTAAGAGTATTCCAAAGTCCTTACAGCTTATGTTCCCTGGGATACATTTGGGGGTAGGTATGGTGGTATCAGACAGAAACAAGATAAAGACTAGACTTAATACCAAATTTTAAGATGAACGGATGAGCCCATGTCTAGATTGATTAAAGGACAAAAGAACTGTTCACAATCATTTTTTTTCCCATGAACCTCTGGAAAAAGAATGCATATTAAACTTTACATTGCATGAGGTGTTATTATTATATGACAGGAATATTTTAAACAAAAATGTCAATGCTATTATTATTAGTGTTGCATGAAGTGAATACTTGCTTACTTAAGTAATTCAAGTTTTATATTGCTATATTCAATTTTCCACATACATATTTATATATTTTTTATATATTAATTGGTTTTAACAATTATTACATATTGGTATATTGTGGATATTATGTTTTCAACATCATAAAGAATTAGTTTGAGTTCATTCTATTACAACATTCTTATGTTACAAAAGACATGAGATAATAAGAAGTCTCAGTAAGATGACCTCATCTTTTTGTAGGATATATACTGTAGGTACTGTAGATTTTTTCCCCCCAGAATCACTTAATACATTACTTGCAGTGACATGGGTCAGAAAAGCAGTTCTCTTAATTTAGTGATTTTCTTACTAGCCAAGGTTAAAGGTCAACTTTTGACATGAACCAGAAGGGGTGTCAGGAAAACCCCATATCACTCCTAATCATATACTACCCCCTTCAGGTGTCAGGAAAACCCCATATCATTCCTAATCATATACTGCCACTTTCAGGTAATTGAAATCAATTAGTAGAGAAAATGACACCTAGTCTGAGGTCACTTTTAGGTGAAGATAAGCTTAACCCACCTAGGTTTTTGTGGGGGATAAAGGTAAGTGACGGATACATCACCAAAAAGACAGGACATCACAAGACAAGACAGAAGACAAGGGACAGCACAAGGACACAGACACACCCTGACGTGAGCTGACTGAAAGCTGACATCACTGACACCATAGATTCCATATTGGTAACTATAACTTTCGTTTTCTTCAACTAACATACTATATCTCCAGCTAAATTGTTTAGTCCAATAACGGGTATGGTTCACAAAGGAGTTGATGTGAAGTAATTTTAACTGCAGTATAAATTATTTTCATTCCAATCCTCTGGGGAAAATTCTATTTTAAATATCCCTGAAGTTGATTTTAGCTTCTAGTCAATGGCTTAGCTGGATATATATACAGTATATATATATATATATATATATATATAGCAAGGTAGTCAACTTAGTGTAACAATTGATCTTGACCTCAGACCTGGATTCTAAGCTAATTGGATAGGCCTGTGTATGGTAGTCTTAATCATTTCATGCCAAGGTACTCATTGAGCTTTAAAAAAAGAGGAAAAAAACCTGTGCTATACCCCAAACAATACAATGCGTGAATAAATGTGTGAAACAAAATATATATTCTGAAACAATAGTGAAACACTTAGAGAACTGCTGCTACTCTTCCCTGAACACCGGAAAATACAAAACATATAAAAAAATTAGTTCGCTGTACACTAAAAATAAATTCTGCTACATAAAAAATATGCATACATTTATTGAAATGATATATGTCCACATTCATATAATAAACAATTAAAAGTCTCAAAATTCAATAACAGTGCTGTGTGCTAAAGAAATCCTCCAACGGAAAGTGCAAAAGTAAAAATCAGCCTCTTACTAGACACTTTGATCTCCAATCAAGAGATCAAACGAGCGGATGGTGTTCAGATCCCACACTGACACCCTAGTTATTAAGGAGATGAATGGACAACTGCAGGTTCACTTGAATGAATCCATCACATCAGACAGCTCTCCACATCATGCAAGGAAAGGTTTAAAACAGAAGAAGAAAACGTCATAGTGCGACCCGATAAACCATCAAAAAATGTATTAAAGTATTGCACTTACATAGATAAGGTGCATAAAGGCAGTGTAAACATTTAAAATTCCTGCTGTGTCAGACCACTGGCCAGAACAAGGTGACGTCACAGAAATCTCCACCCAACTCATTGAGCTTTGAATATCTGATTGTGGAGAGATCACATGGTCAGTTTGCATAGCTGTTGTCACAAGTTGCTGAGTTACTGTTTCTTACACTGAATTTGCAGACAGTTGGTTCAATTCATTAATATTTGAAAGTAACTGCTGATTTGAATTTCCAGCCGTTTTATTGGATTGGATCATTGTACTGTTATTTTGAATTGTTTATTATTTATTATCACCTAATATATTTCATTACCATTTTGCACTGATTTTATTATTAATAAATATATATTTTTGCACATTAGTGCAAATAAAGAACTCGGTCATCAGTTAATATTATGAAAATTAGTAGGGAATCTTCTTAATTCCAGATCCCCGCCTGTATTCACGAATTGTATACTGACTATTTTCTCAGAGCTAATTTTTTTTACTTTCTGCTATAGAAAATATCCAACAAAAAAACAAATAAAACTAATTTCATCATACATTTAGAATAAAATGTATTCTGTTGCATATTTTTGGTAAGAAAGCATATATAATAAGCATATATTGATTGGTTTGCACAAAAGTTATAGCGTCTACAAACTGTGGTATATATATTGGAATTTTTTTTTGATACTAGTAATGGCGGAAATCAGCAACTTATAGTGGGACTGCAATATTATGGTGAATAGTCTGACACTAACTGACACTTTATTGGAACCAGTGACACTAATACAGTGATCAGTGCTAAAAATATACACTGTCATTGTATTAATGACACCGGCTGGGAAGGGGTTAAACATCTAGGGCAATCAAACGGTTAACACTACCCAGTGTTTTTGTATCTACTATGTGCTGTTTTTACTAGGCAATCTGCTAGATTTTATTCCCTGCTTTGCAGGGAAAGAAAATCTAGCAGATCTCCGCTGACAGAACACAGATCTGCCTTGTTTACATAGGCAGTGCTGTGTTCTGTCAGTCTCCCCGACAATCAACAGTTGCTGGCACTCATTCATTGGCTGGCACCTGCTGATCAGTTTCTCCTGTGTCCAATCAAGGCCTAAGGTAGGCCTATTTCTTTGCTCTACAATGACAATATAGAATGGCTTTTTGGTACATTTTGGTCATTTCATCCCAATTGAAACAATCTTTCTGTATCCATAGAACTAAACACTAAATTAGACCACAATATAGTTCTGTAAAATAAGTTCTTCAGTTAAATGTGTTGTTCTGTAGAAGACATGGTTTTAATGGGTGCAAAACTAATTTAAATATAAGCTTATTTTACTCCATATTACAGTTTTCCAGAATTATGACAAAACGGGCTTACTCTTTTTTTTTTTTTTAAAGTATGGGCTTACTTTGAGTTGTTTAATAAATAGCATACCCAGACATAAATTTGAGAGCAGCTATTAACTTGTATTTGAAAGAGCTCACACAGTCAATGTTCTTCTAATGGAACTTTTCTAAGACTATCACAGAAAGTAGACTAAAATGAAATGCTTAGCGAATGTAGAGTATACTGGGCAATAATTACTTGTAGAAATAAACATGTCATGTAAAAACACATTCCATAATAAACATTTGTTGTTGAAGGAGATGTAACCAGCATCAAATGTGTTCTGTGAACACAGAGCACTAAACTACCCTACCTATTAAGGAAAATATGTCTCTGTGGGTATGGTATATGTATATATTATACAGTATACTGTAACATGCAAGATAATTCAGCTTTCACTTCTATTTGTGACTCAAATGGAGGGATTTTCCCTCAATTCCTATCAAAGGAAAACCCATACAAGAAATAGGAGTATGGATATCATGGATATGGATATCATCTTATTTTCTCATAAGATAACATGATTTTCGTGTATTTAGTATAGTATTTGATTTATAGTATAAATCAAAGGACCAAGACTGCTTATGCTCGGAAATGAAAGAATACATCACAATAAAATACATTACATCGCCTCCAAAGTTGTATTCTGTCTTTACGAGAAATTTGATAACTTTAGTAACATATTCATTTTGGATATGAAACTAGCATGCAAAAAAAAAAAAAGAAGAATCATTCTTACAAATGTTCTCATTGTGTATACTTGGCATTACCCTTCCCTACTCTATCCAAAATTAAATAAAATGATTGGCTGAAGTTGGGCTTTAGTCCTGGCCCGTGTTTTGTCTGGCATGGCAGTAAAATTATTTCAATGGGCTGCCGTGCTGGTGTTTTCCACAAAAAAAAGATGTACCATATTTGCCGGCGTATAAGACGACTCTTTACCCCTTGAAAATCTTCTCAAAAGTCGGGGGTCGTCTTATACTGACACTTTATAGGGGGGCACCGCGGTGCCGCCGCTGCCCCCCCCCTTCCAACGGAAGGGACACTAAATACAGGGGTGGGCAGGGGCTGTTTCTTACCTGGCACCCACGACAATCCGGTCCAGGAAGTGCGGCTGCTCCTTCAGTTCGGCCACTGGATGTTTACGTGGCTGCTTGGCTCCGCCTCCTCACCGGTGATTGGCCGCCAGAACTGTAGCTCAGGAAAGGCACACAGGCGGCCAATCACCGGCGAGGGGGCCGAGCCGAGCGACCCCACAAAAATCGAGTGCAGGAGCAGCAGGTAAGTGTTCAGTGTAGAGGTGCTGCTGCAACCATATATGATGGCTGCAGCAGCACCATACTAGAACAGGGTCAGCAAGCGTAATTGGTGTCAGTGGGAGGAATAGTGCCCCATCATTAATGTCACTGATACCAATGATGGAGCACTATTCCTCCCACTGACACCAATGATGGAGCACTATTCCTCCCCCCCACTGACACCAATGATGGGGCACTATTCCCCCCCCCACTGACACCAATGATGGGGCACTATTCCACCCCCCACTGACACCAATGATGGGGCACTATTCCACCCCCCACTGACACCAATGATGGGGCACTATTCCACCCCCCACTGACACCAATGATGGGGCACTATTCCACCCCCCACTGACACCAATGATGGGACACCATTCCTCCCACTGACACCAATGTTGGGACACTATTCCTCCCACTGACACCAATGATGGGACACTATTCCTCCCACTGACACCAATGATGGGGCACTATTCCCCCCACTGATACTAATGATGGGGCACTATTCCTGCCACTGACACCAATGATGGGGCACTATTCCTCCCACTGATACCAATGATGGGGCACTATTCCTGCCACTGATACCAATGATGGGGCACCTATTCCCCCCCACTGATACTAATGATGGGGCACTATTCCTGCCACTAATGCCAATGATGGGGCACTATTCCTGCCACTAATACCAATGATGGGGCATTATTTCTGCCACTGATACCAATGACGGGGCACTATTCCTCCCACTGATACCGATGATGGGGCACTATTCCTCCCACTGACACCAATGATGGGGAACTATTCCTCCCACTGACACCAATGATGGGACACTATTCCTCCCACTGACACCAGTGATGGGGCACTATTCCTCCCACTGACACCGATGATGGGGCACTATTCCTCCCACTGGTGTGCATTGGAAGAGGGGTAGTCTTATACAGCGAGTATAGCCCAAACACTACATTTTAGCAGGAAAAGTAGGGGGCTGTCTTATACGCCCAGTTGTCTTATACGCCGGCAAATACGGTATGCACCTTTTAAAAATGCAGCCACAGGGAAATCACATTGCTTTTTTGACTATGCAGTTTTCCTGCGTTTCCCATACCCGCAAATTCACTGTGGGCTGAGATGCATGGGGCTGACATTCAGAATGAATGGCAGCCCCGTGCATGTCGTAAGAGCAGCGCAATTTGTCTGCGGGTGCAGGAACAGGTGCGCACCTGCAACCAGCCCCCAAGTGTAATCCAGGGCTCAAACTATGCACATGCATAGCATGCTATTTGTTCAGTACATGCTGTTTTGACAGGCTTGAATGACTTTAATTTCTTTATAAACAGTAAACGAATAAAGGTATTTTTGGATCTCCATTGGCTTTGGAATAAAGGATAAATTGTGTGAACTCAATATTTTTTATTGAGACTTGCAGACATTTTTGACAACCATAGTGAGAACGTGAGCAATAGACCTCTTAACAGTACAATTGGAACATAAAAGCAACTTGTAACACATTATACCCTGCACAACCTTTCTAGGTGCACTACTAGCGTGATGTTTTATATAATGTCATTGTATTTGTCTTCACTTTTTCATCACAGTAAGGGTGGTTTTAATTAATCTGAATGTGCATATTTAAAATTGATACATTATTTGCATGGATTGCTTTAATATGCCTCAAAAATAAACAAAACCACCAAAATATGATGCTCTGAAACAAAAGCCTTGCAGCAAAAAAAAAAAAAGAAAAAAATTGCTATGGGTGGGATAGGATCTAAACATCACAGCTGATCTCAAATCAAAGAGATTGATTGCTCGAAGAGCCACATATCAAAATTAAATGCAGTTTTGTAACTGACCCTACTCTCTTCTGCAATTGTCTATTAGCTTCCCCAATTCTTTATCTACAACAGCTTCCAACCCATATGGAAGAAAAATATATTTTAAATATATTTTAAAAATATTATTCCCAAATATATTGCCATATATTTGAAATGCTACAATTTTGGCCACATTCAATATAATATATTTCAATAAATATATATATATATATATATATATATATATATATATATACTGTATGTTGAAATGCATTTTTAAAAATACAGTTCAAATATACTGTATGTCTTTAAAAATACAAATCTACATTTTTGGAATGCATTTACAAATATATGTAAAAATATATGTTAAAATTACTTTTTTATATGTTAAAAAAAATCCGAAGAATATATTTAAAAAATATATATTTTTAAAATGTATATTTTTTTAAATATATTCTTCAGATTTTTGATCACCACCAATGTTAACACCTTCCCGCCCAGTGTCATTAGTACAGTGTCAGTGCTTTTTATTAGCACTGATCACTGTATTGGTGTTACTGGGGATGTCAGTGACAATTAATCAGTTCCCCCCAGTGTCAGAATGCCCACCGCAATCCCACTATAAGTTGCTGATCTCTGCCATTACTAGTATAAAAAAAAATTTCAGTCTATATACTGCCATTTGTAGATGCTATAACTTTCACGTAAACCAATTCATTTACACGTATTGGGAATTTTTTTTAGGAAAGGCAAGTAGCAGAATACATTTTGGCCTAAATTTATGATGAAATTCGATTTTTTTAAATTTTTTTACTGGACATGTTTAATAGTAAAAACTCAAAAATATTGTTTTTTTCTCAAAATCATAGGTATTTTTTGTTTATAGTGCAAAAAAAAATGCACAGGCAATCAAATACCACTGAAAGAATGCTCTAATTGTGGGGGAAAAGAGGACGTAAATTTCATTTGGGGCAGCGTTTCATGACCGCGCAATTGTCAGTTAAAGTAACACAGCGCCGTATCGCAAAAAAATGGCCTGGTAAGGAGAGGGGAAAATCTTCTGGAGGGCAAGTGGTTAAGGCATATGGCCATAGAGTAAAAATATGCTCCTTGTTGTAGCACCAGGAAACCACAGCTGTGGTATAATTGTGCCCATTGACATGCATTACAAAATATGCTGTGCATGTCTATACGAGCATAACTGCTGGCACTTCTGTTTACACTAGTATGGGCATACCCGCCCAACCACAAACCAGTGTATCGGAGAGCAAAGAAGTGCGGCTGCAGAGGGAATAATGCAAAAGGTAAGTAAACCTGCTTTTTCTGTTCCTCCTAGACAACAACAAGCACGTAAGCAGTTTTTCTTTTACCTGGAGTTCAATCTTTGTTTATATATCTCTTAAAGTCAAAAGGGAAAGGTGTAAAAAAAAGAAAAACACATTTTACAATCTCATCTAAATATATTAAGAGACCAAAGTAGCCTCTTTCCAAACACTATTGTAAAAAATGTTCAGTTACTTTGAGGTGCACAATATTATAGGATTGAAGTTAGAGGCGGGGGAATATTTATTTAACTGCCTAGAGCAATCTTAAATAACCTCTGATACCACCTACTTAAATTTTGATATGGGCCAGTGCTCCTTCTGGAAAGTTGGAATGAGGTCCAAACCCTCATATCTGTTCTTTATCAGGGGCTCAAAAAGCACTGAAGCCATTGCATTTTCACGACAGCAGAAAAACTGGCATTTTCAGGTAAACAATCACAGAATCCATACCTACTACAGGATTCTTTCAATTTGACTAAATCAGGTTAACAATTAGTATGCTCACCTGCCCAGTGAAAGGAAGTTTTACACAAAAAAATAACATTTTAGATAAATCTATTAAAATGCTGTTTTATGGAAAAAAGAAACATCATAGTGTCACTTCTGTGAGTTGTTTTCTTTTCATCTCTAACATGGCTTTGTCCAAAAAAAGGGAGTGTAAGGCATGTATAAAGTGAAATCAAATATTATTATACAGAGGAAACAAAAGAAGCAATATCATGTAGTATTAGTGCAAATTGACTAAGCAACACAGCATAAGTAACATGAAGGTAATCTGATTCCATATGCCATGACACAGCTCAAAGAAAAAAAACATTGCTGTGATCTCAGCAGTCACTATGGTTTAAGGGGCTGCTGTGTCATATGTAAGCTGCTTACAGAATTTGAGTGCGCTATCAAGAAAGCAGCAGGAAGAGGAGAAGTAATTTTAAGTCAGCCAGTGGTCCCTGAGATTCTACAGATACTAAATAAAAGGTTTGGTAAAAAGTATTTCAAGATACAAAAAACATAATAGAAATGCATAAATAATATACCATAAGAACATGGAAATGAACTGTGTATTTAAGAAGTAAGTGCATATATATATATATATATATATATATATATATACACATATACAGTATATTACCATAACTAATACTTTGAAAGAAATCTGTATTGCATATATATATATATATATATATATATATATATCTGTATCTCTCTCTTTCTTTATATATATATATATATATATATATATATATATAAAAAAATATATATACTTTTTTTATTATTATTATGATACAGGATTTATATAGCGCCAACAGTTTCTGCAGTGCTTTACAAAATGAAGGTAGATATTACAGTTACAATACAATTTGGTACAAGAGGAAACACAAATAATGAAACATCATACAAATTCTATTCAAGTAGTATCCTTTGTTGCAATCAAGTATGTGGTTCAAATTTCCCTAGCACCTGCCTACTTAACCATTGCAGAGGGGGTTAAGAACAGATGCACAACATATGTTTTGAAGGAACATCAATGTAATGTGTTACTCATTCATACTTTCTTTTTGACATACAAATCTCTCCTAAAACTTTACCTGGAGTTCAGTATATTGTTCAGTGTGTCTGGTCTATGTGCTTTCTATTTTCAGTACCTTCTCATTCTTTCTTGCTCAATATGTTAATTACATTTTGATTACAGTAACAGTAAGATACAGAAAACATTATGGAACAAGAGAAAATAACAAAGTGAAGCCTTAACAAGTAATGAACAATAAGGGGTACAAACCAATAACAGTAACCCAGACAGCAGTTTACAATAAGTACCATTAAAGTAGGGATAAATATAACCCAAGAGGAGCAGATTGGATGTGAGCGCAAACTTGCCCAAACCAGGTTAATAGCAATCTTAATATATCTGGCTTTCAAGCATCAGTTCAGAAAAAGAAAATAAAGGATGGGGGGGCACAACAGGGATGTGGGGAGACCTGGGGTTTACCATGAAGTCTGAGAGGCCAGAAAGGGTCAAGGACAAAAAGCATGGGAGCAGCAAGGAGGCGTCAAAATGAGGAGAGATAATGATCCACCCTTGGCTTCCAGGTTTCTGCATATCTTGCGGCTCTGTCTTACAGAATCACTTCAAATTTAGCATGAACCATGGCTTGTCTTACCTTATTTTTGGTCTCCAATCCATTGAGTGTGGTGGTTGGAGATATCCTTCCATTAAACCCAGTTCGACCAGAGCAGATTTGCACCACATAGTAGGTTCCATTCAGCCACCTCTATTCTTAGAACTAAGCAAAATTGGAAATTTGAATGAGACACCAACTTAGGTTACTGGAAAATGTTATTACAAAATGTATAAAAAATGCATACCTCAGAACAGTGACCTCTCTCCGTAAACCCCCTTCCCCACCACAAATCCCCTCCCTTCCCAGGACCACCTAAAAACTCTCCCTGCAAAACCCTGCGCTCTCTCTAACCTCACAATCCCAAAAAACCTGTAGGTCAATGGGTACAATAGGACTCCAATGCTCAAATGAACAATAATATCTTCCACAATAAGCATAGCATAAATAATGCCAGAAAGACCCAGTGCACTATAGATGGCAACCAATCATATACACAAGATGTCCCCTTATATAATCAATCCTCAAACTGTCCAAAGTGATAGCGAGCATCATATGGGGTGATATATGAAATTCGTCCGCATACAATACATAAACTAAAATATTTACCTGGCTCATTATGGTTAACTGGAGCTTACTTGAGAGATATTTCAAGGCAATAACTCAAAGTATTAGAGCAAAGTTTCTCAGCCGGGATTCCACAAGAAGTCCCCAGGATTCCACCGCAAACCAACATTGTGACAGATGTATACTACACAATGTTGTTTCCAGTGTTGTTCCTAATGCACATTGTGCATTGTGCATCAGGTATCAATGTCAGTGCACATTGATACCTGATGTGTCCTCTGTAGGTCCGGCTCCTGTGAACTCAGCGGGTGATGCTGGGAGGAGTGCAGAGAGCGGGAGCTGATGGAGGTAACATCCTATGGCAGCGTTGAATATAGCCTGAGGGAGGGAGAACAGAGCAGGTGCCCATGGATGGATCAGGAGGTGACATTTTGAGTCTGTTAAATGGCAGCAGTGTGATGCAGAGTGCAAGGGAGGGGATGGGATAGAGTGCTGGAGCACTGTATGTGTAAGGAAGCAGTGAATACATGCTGGGAGGTGAGATCATAATAGATTTGAGTTATGTCATAACTGCACATAAAGCTGTTATGATCTCACCTCCTGCTACATTCAGTCTCATCAAGCCATGTGCCCCTGCTCTCTGCTCCCCCTCTCTGCAGTGTGCATTCAGTGCTGCCATATACTGGATGTCACCTCCTTCTACATTCATCCACGTGCTCCCACTATCTGCTTCTCCCCTCTACAGTCTTCATTCAATGCTGCCATACACAGGATGTCACCTCTGGGTCCAGCCACAGGTTCCTACTCTCTGCACTCCTCCTGGTGCCGCTCTCTGAGCTCACAGGAGCCCCAATTACAGAGCAGGAACTAGGTATTAATGTGCACTGCATAAAGAAAACAACATTGGGCAGATATACATCCACCACAAAATGGAGTTTGCAATGGAACCCCATTTAAGAAACCTATAGATTTGCAGAGCAGTGCAAGGAAGCATACTGTTAATCACTAGCGCTGTTCCCCACCAGTTCTCCTCTTCTGTCTTTCCCAGGCTCTTGTATGTGATATCACCTGGGCTGGAAGAGAGGAGGGCTAGCAGGGAACAGGCATGTTACAACAGCAGCTTCAATGCACTGATCTGCATGTGGGGGAAAGCAGCTCTCTGTGTGCTTATCTCAAGTTTGACCCACTATTGTGCATAAAAAAAGCAAGCCCAAGTTTCACATTAAGGGGATACATTTTTGTTATATTCATTCTATCATTTAATGCTATTTATTATTGTTGTCATTTCTCCAGTTTGTTGATCATGTCCAATTTTCTATGAGGTGTAGATCTAAAAAATTTTTCAGGGGTTCTCTGAGATCTCAAACATTTTGCCAAGGGTTCCTCCATGGGAAAAATGTTATGAATCCCTGTTTTAGAGTGACAGGGAGCATCCAATGGATCTTACCCCAAATCCACAGAAAGACTAGGGCAGAACAGATGTGGTGGGCTAGCAATTCACTCCAGTTAGCTGTGGAATCTGAAGCTGAACAAGTTGAGCATGCAAACATTTAAATACATTATATCATGATCAGGAGGGCATTAGAAAATAACCAAAACCTTATAAGGTATGAGAGACCACAAGCAGATTAGGCAATATGTCTAAATTGCAGCTGGATTAGTTATGGGTTATCCAGAAAGGGAGAGAGAGAGCAACATCAGCCCAGTTTACAGGTGAATTTCAATAGTTGAAATTCACAGCTCTTCGAGAAACAAGTAGAAGTTACCTAGGCAAGCATGTAGGAGGAGCCCTGTAATATGGCCTATGGTGTTGTGGAGGCACCAGGCAGCAGGGTTGGTGGAAAAAAGGCAATCGCAAATGGGCCTTGACACCCTAGGTCAGGTGTTGCAGAATTTGGTTTCAAAAGTGAGCAGGAGGCCGGGTGTCTATGTGAGCCCTCCTAGAATGAGTCTGAGGTGGTCAAATGGAGATCTCCCAGGGCTGTTTGTAATTCCTTCAGGGTGTGACAGGTGACATTTTCCCTTTTGTGGGAAAAGTAAATTGCAAATGTGAAACCCCACTTATGCTTTGTCTGGTGTTGTCTTAAGATTTGCATTTGGGGTTTCATAGCTCTACACTTAACTATAGTAAGAAGAGGAAAGTCTGTGAAAAGTTGATATATGAAGCCACGATAAACAAAAGAATCCTTCTCAGGAGCTGCAACCAATAGTTGTCCTTTAGTGTGGAAATAGAATGTCTCTGAAAGGGACCCTCAGGTAGGTGACAGGCAAGTGCCAAATGGACACTGTCCAGCTCGGGTCTCTCAATCAGGATTGAGGGTAACAATTCGTGGAAGAAGATTATAATGGTTGACTGAAAGTCTAGCGCAGTCTCAGGGACACCCCATATTTGGATATTGGACTGCCAACATTTATTTTCAAAGTCCTCAAGGTGGGTCTTGAGGGTGAGATTCTCCTTGAGGGTCTCTAGATCACAGTCATGGTCCTGGGTAGCTGTTTTTAGGTTATCAACCTGACTTTCAAAATCAGCTGTGTGTTGATCAAGAGGGTGAATTTCCGTGTTCAAACAATTTTATTTTTTAACATGAAACAGTATAAAATAATAAGCAAAAGTATGGGTCATTGAAGGTGTACATTAATTGCACAGTAAGAAACCCAATAATACAAAGTCAGGCATCACTAATAAAGAGGACTATCAAATGGCAGTTAAGGCCTAACAAAATGGGGGGGGGGGGAAGGATGGGAAGGGGCATACGGCTGCACAGTAGGGGGAGAAGGGGGAAACCCGCAGTATGGTTAAGGAATGGTACCATCAAACAAAAGATGCAGATTACGGATTGAGAAGGGAGTCATCAAAATTGGATGGGAGGAAATGCTCTACCCAGGGATTCCAAATCTTCTTGAACTTAGGGATGGAATCTAGGATAGTGGCTTCTATTTTTGCGTGAATCATTGCCTGAGTGACCCTATTCGAAACTGCAGTCATACTCAACGAGGGAGATTTCCATGATTTAGCGATAACCTGCTTGGCTGCGGTGGTGACTTGTAGAATAAGTTTGAAATGCGCCTTAGGGATGCCAGGTGGTCGCAGGTTAAGAAGCGCGATTAATGGATCGGGAGAGAGGGTTACGGCACTGAGTGTAGATAATATTTTAAAAACCTCCACCCAAAATGCACGGACGATGGAGCAATCCCACCAAATATGGAAAAAAGTACCCAGGTCTGCGCAGCCTCTGAAACAAACTGAGGGGTAATCAGGGGTATATTTCGCAATTCCTGCCGGGACTAGGTACCAGCGGGTCAAAACTTTGTAATTGGTCTCCAGGGCCACAATATTCTGTGATGACTCCTTGGTATTGGACCAAATAAGGTCCCAATCCGAGGGGTCAATTTGCCGTCCTAAATCCACTTCCCATTTATTTGTATACGAGGGGAACGCTGAGGTAGTTGAAGTTGTGAAGAGGGAATATAAATAGGAGATGAGGCCCCGTCTATGGGGGTCCCTGAGGCAAGCTCGCTCAAAAGGTGACAAAGTAGGTGTTGGGTTATGTGCCGTTGTGTACGGAGCAAAGAAATGCTTCAGCTGCAGATACCTGAATATCTCAGAGGCAGGGAGGTTATGGGATTCACATAGTGAGGCGAAGGATTTGAATTTATTCCTGCATACGAAGTGTCGGGTCTGGGTGAGACCAGCTGTAGACCAGTGAGCAAAGACGTGTGGTGCGGACCAGGCTGGGGGGAAGGCTGGATTGCGAAGGTAGGAAAGGAGGGGATTATGTGGTGATTGTAGGAGATAACGGGACTTCAGTTTATCCCAGAGGGACAAAAAATGCGAGGTAATGGGATTCGCAATCGTGCGGCGATCAACACGTCTCAGCCAAAGAAGGTTTCCTGTACTAAAGGGGTCGCACTCAATGGATTCCAGAATGATCCACTGCGGGGTTTCATTGGTAGCATGATACTTTGGCAATTGTGCTACATGCGCCGCTTGGTAATACTTGCTAATTTCAGGGAGGCCCAGACCACCATGAATTTTTGGTCGGTATAGAGTAGAGCAAGGAACACGGGGGCGGACTTTACCCCAAACATAGGAGGAAATACGGCGCTGCAATACGCGAAGGTAGTGAGAAGGTACTGGGATAGGGAGAACTCTGAAAAGGTAAAGGATTTTGGGGAGGATCGACATCTTCACAACAGCTATCCTGCCCAGCCAAGCCAACGGAAGGGAGGACCATTTGGTCATTAGTGCCGTTAGACGAGCTAGCATAGGAATGTAGTTAGCTGTATAGAGACCTGAAATATGCGGGGTGAATTTTATACCCAAAAAGGGAACAGAGTCTTGCGACCACGAGAATGGCAGGATCAATTTTAGATGGTTAAGTTCATTGGGTGGGAGTGAAATATTAAGTGCAAGTGACTTCTGGGGATTTATTTGGAGGCCCGAGAGCATCCCAAACCTATCAAGTAGCTGAAGAAGAGTAGGTGTGGATGTTAAGGGGGAGGTGAGAAAAAGTAAGACATCATCTGCAAATAAGCACAGTTTATGTGTGGTGCCTCCTATCTCAAGTCCGCGGATATCCGGGTCAGTCCTAATCAATAGGGCCAGCGGTTCTATAGCTAATGCGAAAAGCAGAGGGGATAGGGGACAACCTTGTCTGGTGCCACGCATAATTGGGAAATGAGCAGATCGATGCCCTAAGTATTTGATCCTGGCCGAAGGGCCCTGGTAGAGAGAAAAGATCCAGGTTAAGAAATGCGGGCCAAAACCCCATCGGCGCAATATATAGTGTAGGTATGGCCACGAGACAGTGTCGAACGCTTTCCGTATGTCCAAGGACAAGAAGCAAGCAGGAATATTGCGAGTTTTGGCTAAGTGTGCTAAAAGGGATGCACGTCTGACGTTGTCCCCCGCTTGTCGGGTTGGTATGAAGCCGACCTGATCATTGTGGATTAGGGATCCAATACATGTATTGAGGCGAGTAGATAGAATTTTAGCTAGGAGTTTAACATCTACGTTAAGAAGGGAGATTGGTCTATAATTGGACCATTGCGTGTCATCTGAGTTCGGCTTGGGTATCATAGAAATGTTGGCTTGCACTGTATCTGAGTTAAAGGTATGGCCTGAAAGTATGGCATTAAACGCATTAGTTATAACAGGCGTGCAAGAGGGTGAATTTCATGTGAAAGGAAGTCTGTGATTTGGTCAGAAATTGCTTTTAGAACTTTCTGAAGCATTCACTCAAATTGTTTCAGTAAGACTTTCTGTGAAAAACCCTCCAGTGGAGCAATTTGTGTGTTGCTGATATTAAGATCCCCTTCCTCTCCTGTATAAATCTGTATGAATCTACACAGCTTCAAGTTGACAAGAAATGCAGGAGAAAGAGGAATCACCATCTTGGTAAGGGTCCAGGCTAAAGCTTCCTTTGCGGATTTCAGCTTGGGCTTTGTGGGGCCCAAGCTGAAATCCACAAAGGAAGCTTTAGCCCGGACCCTTTCCAAAATGGTGATTCCTCTTTCTCCTGAATTGCTGGACTTCGTCAACTTGAAGATGTGTTATAAAAATTTAATTTGGGTACAGTGTTGCATGACAGCACAAATGTCATTCAAAATGCAATAGAGTTGAAAAATTCGCCTGGGCAGGAAGGGGGTATAAGTGCCCAGTAGGCAAGTGGTTAAAGTTTCTAATATATAAGGTCGTTCCTCCATCCCCTTTTTTAATTTTGTGCCCTGCACTGAACTCTTTCTAATTCAACAATGTCTTTCCTGAGGATTGCTGACCAAAACAGAACTGCCTAACATGACACCGAACTAGTGTTTTGTAAATGGTTAGAACTATTAATTTATTGCTCCAATGTATGCCCTTTTTAATACATGCCAGTCTTTTGTGAACTTTGTTAGCTTCAGTTTGACATTTCATGCTATTGCTAATATACAAGAACCTCAGATATTTTTCCATCCTGGATTGTGTGTTTTGCATGTGTATTTTGCGTGTGTATTTTTTGGCACCCAAGTGCATGACATTTTTTTTCAAATTTAATTTATTAACATAAAGTAGTATCTAATACAGACGGTATATAAAACTAAGGCAGGGTTCAGTCTAACAACACAAGAGTACAAGAAAAATCAAGGTCAAATATTCACATCCAGAAGTCCAACACTGGAAAGAAAGGAAAACAATAAAATGCATTAAACAAAGACATCACCAGTGGGGAACATTATGTGCAACCTGGGATAACGTAACCCTGCATCCCAGAAATATCTAACTGTAACTCCCCAATGGGAGTAGTTTTTAACATTTAAACTAAGTCAAAAGATACTGTATAAGTGCATAACATTTTTAATTTATCAACACTGAACCTCATTTGCCAGGTAGTTGCCCATGCCCCAATTTTATTAAGGTCTGTAAAATACCTTTCATATACCTGAAATGTAAAAACAATTATATAATACACAAGTGACGCATCATGCAGAAAAATGAATGGACAATATATATACCGTGTTCCAAATTATTATGCAAATGATATTTTTCTCATTTACCTAAATAATTGATGTAAATAACAGGCAGCATAATTCTCATGTTATCAACTATTAAGAGTAAAATTCAAATTTTATTGAACAAACCTCCTAATGATAACAGGATTTTTTTTTAAACATAAAAAACTTACAATGCACTGTTCCAAATTATTACGCACAGTAAGTTTCAAAACACTTTATAGGTTGTAAAGAACTGAAAATTGTCATTTGTTGTATTTGAAGCATATTTACTGAAATCAAAAGCTATTTCAATCAAACTTTTAACAACATTTTAACTTTTTAAACATTTTAACAGGTCACGCTACATTGTAAAATAGGACCCCTTATTTTATAGCAGCTTCACAGGTCTTGCATCCATTGAACTTGTGAGTTTTGGGACAGTTTCTGCTTGAATTTGTTTGCAAGATGTCAGAATAGCCTCCCAGAGCTGCTGTTTGGATGTAAACTGCCTCCCACCCTCATAGATCTTTTGCTTGAGGATGCTCCAAAGGTTCTCAATAGGATTGAGGTCAGGGGAGGATGGAGGCCACACCATGACTTTCTCTCCTTTTATCCCTATAGCAGCCATTTATGCAGAGGTATTCTTTGCAGCATGAGATGGTGCATTTTCATGCATGAAGATGATTTTATTATGGAAAGCATAGTTCTTCCTAATGTACCAGGGAAGGAAGTGGTCAGTCATAAACACCACATACTTTGCAGAGGTCATCTTTACACCTTCAGGGCCCCTAAAGGGGCCGACCAGCTCTGTTCCCATGATTCCAGACCAAAACATGACTCCACCACCGCCTTGCTGACGTTGCAGCCTTGTTGAAACAGGGTGGCCGTCCACCAACCATCCACTATATCCATCTGGACCATCCAGGGTTGCACGGCACTCATCAGTGAACAGGACTGTTTGAAAATTAGTCTTCATGTATTTTTCTGCCCAATGCAGCCATTTCTGCTTGTGAGCATTGGTTAGTGGTGGCCGAATAGAAGGTTTATGCACAGTTGCAAGACTCTGGAGGACTCTACACCTTGATGTTTGTGGGACTCCAGAGGCACCAGCAGCTTCAAATATCTGTTTGCTGCTATGTAATGGTATTTTAGCAGCTGCTCTCTTGATTCGGTGCATTGATCTGGCAGAAATCTTCCTCAATGTGCCTTTATCTGCACGAACCCTTCTGTGCTCTGAATCAGCCACAAATCTCTTAATAGTGCGATGATCACGCTTAAGTTTTTGTGAAATATCTAATGTTTTCATACCTCGTCCAAGGCATTGAACTATTTCACTCTTTTCGGCAGCAGAGAGATCCTTTTTCTTCCCCATATTGCTTGAAAATAGTGCTCTGCTTAATGATGTGGAATACCCTCCTTTAGTAGTTTTTCCTTAAATTGGGCTCACCGGCCAATCTAATTATCACAGGTGTCCAAGATTGTTTTCAGTGATCAAAAGAGACCTGACGCACAATGCCATCCATGAGTTAAACTGAAAAACAAAATATTTAATCTTTGTGACACTTAAATAGAATTTGCATAATAATTTGGAACACGGTGTAAATAAAACACTATATACAGTAATCAGTAAAGTAAAAAAAAAAAAGTAATCAATAATGGGATAAATAAATAAATAAAAGGTGATGATAAATTAATTCACCTCTATTGTGAAATAGTGCCAGTACAAAAATATTTTATGTATACATATATATATATATATATAAATATAATAGTTCATAAAAAGTCCAAAAATAAAAGCCACAGATCAAAAATTCTTCTCTATAAGTATTCCACAAAATCTTGAATCCAAAAAACAAAGAATATGAAGCCTAACAAGAACTCCAGCCTCCAGCCAACCAGGACCTCCACAGACCACTTACCCGCATGGATGGGAACGTTAGCGTGAAAAACCATGGTCCATAGGTAACATAAATACCCACATTTACTTCTTATCCTCTATCAATGTGAACTCAAAGAAAAACAGTGAGGAGGAGCCCCTTATCTCAGACCACCTAGATTTTTTGAGAAGTTTGTACAACTGAAAACTGTGGACATTTGTCATAGAACCAATCTCATAAGTCATGATATCCCATAAGAAGTAAATCTGGACTTGTTTATGGAATCAGCTTCCTATCCATGTACATTTAACTTCAGCAACTTCAACAGACCTTATTTTATAGATTAAACATTTATGAGGTTAAAGTGTCAAATGTCTTAGCAAAATCTAGATAAATTACATCCACTGGATTTATACCTTCCAATTTCTCTCTTACTTTCTCCCAGAACAATAACAGGTTGGTCTGACAAGAATGGTCTATCATAAATCCATACTGGTTGTCACTGATGATACCTTTATCACAGACAAATTTCTGTATAGAGTCCTTTACTATTCCCTGAGGTGATTAGTACTGCTTGGACCTTGAAGGAGGGGGTACACCCCAAAAGCTTATCCTGAAACATTGTATGTTAGTGCAAACTAAAAAATTATCATGGATGGTCCTCAATTGTTGCTGTTACCATTCCCTCAAATACTTTACATACTATAAAAATTTGGGTGATTGGTCTGTAGTTTCCTGTAAACATATTGATCCCTTTTTGTACTTTTGTACTTCCCTTTTTAGGTGAGGTAACAGAAATCCTTGCCAATACTTGTTTGCAAACAAGTTGGTAGGGATTCTGGGTGAGCTCATTTACTAATTATGGTTAATGATATTTGGTTAATGATGTCTCGTGGGATGTCCACCGCTGTGTTTACAATTCAGCAGTGTTAGAGATTTTTAATTTTTTTTGGAAGTACTGGTCAGCATTACTGTGGAATAGACTCCCTCAAGAGTTGGTTCTGGTCAGATCAGAAGATTGCCTTAAAAAAGGCCTGGATTCTTTTCTAAATGCACATACAAAAACTGGATACTAACATTTATAGGTAAAGATGATCCGGGGAATATCCTCTCGGCGATGAGGAAGGAAATTTTGCTCTTGCAGGAGCAAATTGGGTCATGCTTTGCTGGGTTTTTTTTGCCTTCCTCTGGATCAACTGTGCGTATAGGATTATAACTTTTTTTTTCTTTTTTTATGGTTGAACTAGATGGACTTTTATTTTTTTTTTTAAGCCAGACTAACTATGTAACTACTCTTAGCGGGTCTTTAATGGCTTGCAAACCATTACAAAAATGGTGTAGAATCCCCCCAAAATTCACAAAAGACCCTTATCTAGACAGCCTGGCTGGCCAGGAAAGGGGACAGCAAGTGTGTGTCCCCCTCCTGAACCATACCAGGTCACATGCCTTCAACATTGGGAGGGTACTTTGCAAGGTGGAAGTAACAAAGGTGTCTTGCAAGGAGAGAGGCTTTGTCACCTTCCATCTTGCAAGACACCCTAGCAATGTTGAAGGCAAGTCATCTGCTATGGTTCAGGAGACAGGCACACGTTTGTTACATGGTCTCCCACAAAACTTTTAATGGGACAATCACCCGGCCACACGGCTGCAAACTCTGCATGTGTCCCTGTTGTTTCAGGTGGACCAGACCGCACCGCTGCACACTCTGCATTGACAACTGGAAGGTTTGAATATACTATCCCACGGATGATACAGCGATATTGATATTCTATACTTGTGCCGTATTACTCTGGGATATCCAGTAAGCAGTAATCATGATTATTTCACCTTTGAAACAGGTGTGGGATGGAATTTTCATGATAAGTCTGAGCAGCCTGTGGTGAGACCATTAAGCTTCATACCATCCACTATACGGCTAAATCATTGGCAACAAATAACAAATACCATCATCTGATTTATTCAGTTTGAAGCATGTGATATTCATCTATATATTGATTCAAGCCAATCAGTCTACATTGCATTTAATGCTGCATTTGCAATTATTCCATACACCCATAGTATATCCCTCACTGGGCTCTGCTATGTGGGGAACTGCTCTGATGCTATCCTTTGGATCCAGCTATTCAAGAGAGAGCCTATGTTATATGTGATCATTACCAGTGGACATAATCGTATGTCATCGCATCTTATTATACAGGAAGGACCCTGTTCATTTATGACTCATTCATGAACTGTGTACATCCATGGGCTTTTCCATGGCTTTTCATCACATATTTCTATCTCTCTTCAATTACTATTATGATTGATTTCACGGAATAAGGATAGTTATTTAGAAGAGAGCATATTAACGCTGCAGCATTACTGTTTATTTCCATCTATGCTATATCGTGTATGATTAACAGTGTTCTATTGATTTAATTCACTTTTGGCCTTTCTATTTCCTTTACATCTACATAGTGCATGGTATATTATTTCTAATGAGGTGCCGGGACTTCTCAGCGTGTGGGGTCACTTTGGATGACCACATCATCTCCATCCTTCAATTTTCCCTGTTGGTGATGGTGAGGTCTCATTTTGTATGGTTTTTACACGTTTGCTATATTTATTCTGTAACACATGTTTGAATTGCTTTTTTCATGTAAGCGGCAGTTTGTCCTCAGTGGGACCTCTTGCCTCAAGTGGTTCTCTCCCTTGGTCTACCTCTCTTTTGATGGCGTGTTTGGTTCCGAGGACACCACAGTGTGATTCACATGTGAGTCGGCTATTATTATTCTGCAGCATTTGGGGCTATTCTGTCAGAATCCCCCTGGTTATTATTCATTTATACATGGTCAAGGGCATCCCGGTTTTTTACCCCCTTTTTTTGTTACCAACCTTTCCTGGCCATCTAGGCCGACTGGAAAATGGTCTTTTGTGAAATTTGATGTGATCCCAGCACATTTTTTAATGGCTCTTTTATAAATTTTGGGGGATGTTTTTCAGTTGTTTTGTGAATGAATAACAAGGGGTACTATGTTTCCCATAATCATTAACCTAGGGAGGGCTTTATATTTGGGAGTATCTTGTTCTAAAATGGATTCAAGTCTCCACCACAAACTCCCACAATTTTTTGGGCTGCATGACTTTATATTGGCTTCTCGTAATTTTTATTTATTTATTTTTTTGAAGGGGGCACTCCATTTTTTGGTTTTGTTTTTCTCTTAAAGAGCCTGCACTTCATTAAAAATAAAGGTGTGAGGTCCCCCTAAATATCACAAAAGACCCTTATCCAGGCAGCCTGGATGGCCACACCAGGTCACATGCCTTTAACAGTGGGAAAGTATTTTGTAAGGAGAAGGGACAAAGGTGCCTTTAAAGGGGGAGGGATTGTCACCCCCCCACACATTCTTGCAAGGTACCCTCCATGTTGAAAGCATATGGCCTGGTATGGTTCAGGTGGAGACATATGCTTGCTGCCAACTTTTCCTGACCAGCCAGGCTGCATGCCTTAATAGGTTTCTTTTATGGAGTTTGGGGGGAATTTTTCTAATTTGTTTATGAATGTGTAGCAAGGGATACAATGTACCCCATACTCATTCCCCTTAGGGGGTAATATCTAGAGGTCTGTTTATTATAAAGGTCCCTCCCAGATTATTCCTACATCTCCCACATCTGATGTATCAAAAGGATGTGGGGGAATTATTGCAATCCCATTATCCAGTGATGTACAGTAGAACTATAAACGAAAGTGACGAGTGTGTGACACAATATACAAATAGCACCACATCCCTGTAATTAAAAATACAGAGCTGAGAAATGTGGGATTTTCAAGGTGCAAAAATACAACAGAGAGCAAATATTAAAAAGATTTGAACAACTTTATTTAGTCACTATATAAAAAATGGATTGATACAATACTGTTGAAACAATGATTAAAGCTTGGCTTTATTGTTGCAGTTTGGAAAAGTATAATTTCCCTACATGTTTCACCCAACAAGGACTTCCTCAGGGTAAAAGGTGTTTCAACTGCAGTGCAGTCTACAATAAATGAAAAAAATTACATCAAAATAAGATTACAAATATGTCAATAATTTGTAATACAATTAATATACTATTCAAAACTGAAAAGAATTCCCCAGCTCACCCTAGGTGTCAAGCTTACAGAGCTAATGAGGCATATCAATGTAAGCAATTAAAATTCAGGTTGGCCCATACATCTGTGTAATTGTATAGGACATAATAGAGGTCGAATATCCATCTACAGTTGCAAGAAAAAGTATGTGAACCCCTTGGGATTACGTGGAGTTTTGCATGAATTGGGCATAAAATGTGCTCTGAACGTCATCTAAGTCACAACAAAAGAAGAACACAGTCTGCTGAACATAATACTACACAAACATTAGATGTTGCCATGGTTTAATTGCACATAACATGTAAACATTCACAGTGCAGGGAGGAAAAAGTATGTGAACCTTTGGACTTAATAACTGTTTGACCCTCCTTTGGCAGCAATAACCTCAACCAAACGTTTCCTGTAGTTGCAGATCAGACCTGCACAATGATCTGGAGTAATTTTGGACCACTCCTCTTCACAAAACTGTTTCAGTGTAGCAATATTCTTGGGATGTCTGGTGTGAATTGCTCTCTTAAGGTCATGCCACAGCATTTCAATCAGGTTGAGGTCAGGACTCTGACTGGGCCACTCCAGAAGGCATATTCTGTGCTGTTGCAGCCATTGTTTTGTTGAATTACTTGTATGCTTTGGGTCATTGTCCTGTTGCATCACCCATCCTCTGCGGAGCTTCAGTTGGTGGACAGATGGTCGTACGTTTTCTTGCAAAATGTCTTGATAAACTCTGGAATTCATTTTCCCATCAATGACAACAATCCATCCAGGCCCTGAGGCAGCAAAGCAGCCCCAAACCATGATGCTCCCTCTGCCATGTTTTACAGTGGTGATGAGGTTTTAATGTTGGTGTGCTGTGCCTTTTTTTCTCCACACATAGTGTTGTGTGTTCTTCCCAAACAACTCAATCTTGGTTTCATCTGTCCACAGTATATTTTGCCAGTAGTGCTCTGGAACATCCAGGTGCTCTTTTGCAAACTTCAAACGTGCTGCAATATTCTTTTTGGACAGCAATGGCTTCCTCCGTGGTGTCCTCCCATGTATTCCATTCTTGTTTAATGTTTTCCTTATTGTAGATGTGTCAACAAAAATGTTAGCATGTGCCAGAGATTTCTGTAGGTCTTTAGCTGACACTCTGGCATTCTTCTTTACCTCATGCAGCATTCTGCGCTGTGCTCTTGCAGTCATTTTTACAGGACGACCATGCCTAGGGAGAGTAGCAACAGTGCTAAACTTTCTCCATTTGTAGACAGTCTGTCTTACCGTGGGACACATGAACATCAAGGCTTTTAGTGATACTTTTGTAACCCTTTCCAGCTTCATGCAAGTCAACAATTCTTGATCGTAGGTCTTCTGAGAGCTCTTTTCTGCGAGGCATGGTTCACATCACACAGTGCTTCTTGAAACCAATAAACCCAAAACAGGTGTGTGTTTTTTTAAGGGCAGGACAGCTGTCAGCAACACATCCAATATCATCACACTGATTGGAGTCAAGGTTGGCTCACTCCTGGCTCCAATTAGCTCTGGGAGAAGTAATTAAGCTAGGGCCTCACATACTTTTTCCTCCGTGCACTGTGAATGTTTACATGTTATGTGCAATTAAACCATGGCAACATCTAATGTTTGTGTAGTATTATGTTCAGCAGACTGTGTTCTTCTATTGTTGTGACTTAGATGACGTTCAGAGCACATTTTATGCCCAATTCATGCAAAACTCCACATAATCCCAAGGGGTTCACATACTTTTTCTTACAACTGTAGATATGATAGAATAAGCATAAATGGATTATACCCAAAAAAAAACACAAAAAGGGGCAGGCCAGTATGTTTGTGAACAACTTTACCTGTTACATAGTGACTCAGGCAAAGAGAAAGTTTCTAGTTGTCAGTTTCAAATTCAGCCACTAGGTGTCAGAAATAGCCACTGATTCAAAGAATATCAGCTGAAAGACCAAACAAATGCTTAAAGTGGAGCTCTACCCAAAAGGGGAAGTTCTGCTTTAAAGATTGGTCCTCCGCTCCCCATTAAGGATTGGCACCTTTGGGGAGCGGGTATCCAAAATTGACAGGTACCCATTCCTACTTCTGCTGCAATCGCCTAGGCAATCGGAAGCGGAAGTTGTCCTCCTATCCTCCCTTCCTGTAGTCTTGTGGGACACGTGACAGGTCCAAGAAGACAACGGGGCCATTCATGAAGCATTGGAGGGTACCTTGCAAGAATGTGTGTGGGGGTGACAAACCCTCCCCCTTTAAAGGCACCTTTGTCCCTTCTCCTTACAAAATACTTTCTCACTGTTAAAGGCATGTGACCTGGTGTGGCCATCCAGGCAGCCCAAAAAATTGTGGGAGTTTGTGGTGGAGACTTGAAGCTTGAAGCCATTTTAGAACAAGATACTCCCAAATATAAAGCCCTCCCTAGGTTAATGAATATGGGAAACATAGTACCCCTTGTTATTCATTCACAAAACAACTGAAAAACTTCCCCTAAAATTTATAAAAGAGCCATTAAAAATGTGCTGGGATCACATCAAATTTCACAAAAGACCATTTTCCAGTCAGCCTAGATGGCCAGGAAAGGTTGATAACAAACTTGTAACAAAAAAAGGGGGTAAAAAACCGGGATGCCCTTGACCATGACCAGCATCGAGAGTGGAGCCCTCTTTTTTTGGATCGGTGGTGGGCATCGTGGTTGACATTGGATTTACTTCAGGGGAGATTTTTTTATTTTTCTTCTTTTAATAAAGGACTTGTCAAAGACTGTCTCCTGCCTTTTTACACTACACTTTGTTTTGCTTTAGTGAATGGGTAGAGGTATCATGTACTCCATACTCATTCACATGGGGGGCCCCCTTGTTAAAGGAGGTTTCTAGATTCTGATATGCCCCTTGCCCATAGACCATCACAACCACTGGCCAGGGTTGTGGGGAAGAGGCCCTTGTCCCCATCAACATGGGGACAAAGTTCTTTGGGGGGAAAGCCCCCCTGTCCCAAAGCACCCCCCATGTTGAGGGCATGTGGCGTAGTATGGTTCAGTAGGGAGGGTGCTCGCTCACCCTCCCCTTTCCTGGCCTGCCAGGCTGCATGCTCGGATAAGGGTCTGGTATGGATTTTGGGGGGACCCTATGCCATTTAAAAAACATTTTTGGTGTAGGGGGTTCCCCTAAAAAATCCATTCCAGAGCTTGGTACAGATGGAGAGGGGGACCCCACGCCGTTTTGTAAATACATTTTTTAATTTCCGGCAATTCTTTTTTTTACATTCAGCTGCCAGTGAGAAACCCCGCTGACAGCTGAAACATTAATGCATGGTTTTGACTACTAAAATACCGCATGACTTGATAAAATAACTCATGAAGTATTTTAGTAGCATTTTTTTAATGAATGCAAATGTTTTTTTTTTTTTTAAATGCTGTGCAGTATCTTACTGCATACTCGAATGAGGTAAGATACTGCTTAGTGAATTGTTCCCTATATCCTTTTCCATCTTTATAATGTTCCATTATCTTGTTACACAGGTCTATTGACAGTTCTTTCCTGCTCCCCATGGCTCAGTATCAAGCCTGCTCAGTGCATCTACATGACAGCTAACAAACTCATTTACTATTTATACACATGCAATAAGTGCAATTTAAAAAGCCTTTAACCTTTAATTGCCATTTAAACCTGTGTGTGTCACCTTGTGTGTCTGTATCAAGGTCAAACATTCCAGGGTATATAAACTTTTGAGCAGGGCCATTTGGGTAATTTATGTTATCATTTTTATTTAAAAATTTGCCAAAAAACCTATGTGATAATAAATTACTTCATATGATCAATATCCTTAAATAAAAGACAGGTTTTTTTTTTGCA